>NC_045449.1:51711602-51726268 GCF_002776525.5 Piliocolobus tephrosceles | reverse complement strand
ACTCTGTCGCCCAGGCTGGAGTGCAGTGGCACGATCTCAGCTCACTGCATTCTCCGCCTCCTGGGTTCAAGCAATTCTCCTGCCTCAGCCTCCCAAGTAGCTGGGATTACAGGCGCCTGCCACTACGCCCAGCTAATTTTTTGTATTTTTAGTAGAGATAGGGTTTCACCATGTTGGCCAGGCTTGTCTCGAACTCCTAACCTCGTGATTCGCCCACCTCGGCCTCCCAAAGTGCTGGGATTATAGGCGTGAGCCACCACGCCCAGCCAACTGAATGATACTCTTCTCTTCTTCAAGGCAGGAGACCGGGTGATGGTGTTGAACCGGTCAGGGATGTGGCAGGAAGAGGTGACTGTGCCCTCGGTCCAGACCTTCCTGATGCCTGAGGCCATGACCTTTGAGGAAGCTGCTGCTTTGCTCGTCAATTACATTACAGCCTACATGGTCCTCTTTGACTTCGGCAACCTACGGCCTGGCCACAGCGTCTTGGTACACATGGCTGCAGGTGACGGGTCCCCTCACTTTATCACTCCTTACCCCACCCAGATTTCCTTCCAGGCCCCTTCCCTGCAGCCTGTCTGGGTTGTTGCCATGGCAACACCAGACTGCCTTGGCCTGTGGTGCCCAGAGGCCTCTGCTGTGTAGTTGCCGTGGTAACATTCAGGCACCAGGTCTAGTCTGGTGTGCTATCCTTAGCAACGTGCTCTCACCCCACACCCCCACCTCTCTAGCTACCCTCCCCACCATTTCTCAGTCATGGAAATTAGACATGGCCCTAAAACAAGCCTAGGCAAAATGAAGGTGATGGGCTGAGTCCTTGGGAGGCTAGAATGGAGTGGTTGGTAGCCAGGGCGACTCCATATCCCCTGCTTATGGGTGTCTTGCTGCAGGGGGTGTGGGAATGGCTGCCGTGCAGCTGTGCCGTACGGTGGAGAATGTGACAGTGTTCGGAACGGCCTCGGCCGGCAAGCACGAGGCACTGAAGGAGAATGGAGTCACACATCCCATCGACTATCACACGACTGACTATGTGGATGAGATCAAGAAGATTTCCCCTAAAGGTTGGGGGCAGAATATGGGAGGGGGTAGGGAGGCACAGGACAGGGAGGGGAGCTCCAGATCTGTGGATCCTAATGTTGTTCTTGGGTTCCCCACTCTATGACAGGAGTGGACATCGTCATGGACCCTCTGGGCGGGTCAGATACTGCCAAGGGCTACAACCTCCTGAAACCCATGGGCAAAGTCGTCACCTATGGTAAGTTAGTGGGCCAGGCATGGAGAGAGCATGTGAGGGCAGGAGGGAGGGTCTAAGGGGTGGGATATAGGGCCCAGGGCTTTTGAATGAAGAGGGGTAGGGACTCTGGTGCTCTGTAGACAATCAGGGTTAGGAATGGTCCTGTATGTTGCATTCAGATTGCTGACTCCTGGGTGCCAGCTCTTTTCATTCTCTGTCACAACTTTTCATATGAGTCATAGTAAATTCTACATTTTTTGTTTTTTGTTTTTTTTTTTTTGAGACGGAGTTTCGCTCTTGGCCCCTAGGCTGGAGTACAGTGGCGCGATCTTGGCTCACTGCAACCTCCACCTCCTGGATTCAAGTGATTCTCCTGCCTCACCCTCCCGAGTAGCTGGGATTACAGGAGCCCGCCACCATGCCCAACCAATTTTTTTATTTTTAGTAGAGGCGGGGTTTCACCATGTTGGCCAGGCTGGTCTTGAACTCCTGACCTCAGGTGGTAGAGCTGTCTCAGCCTCCCAGAGTGCTGGGATTATAGGCGTGAGCCACCACAGCTGGCCAAATTCTATGTTCTTGTTTAGGGATTATTCTTGAACAACCAGCCTGCCTTCTTTCTGTCCTACCTCCCTGAGTGTCTTAAGCAAGGTGCATTTTCATTTAAAAAAGTATTTCATACAACAAAATAAGCCAGGCATGGTGGCTCATGCCTGTAATCCCAGCACTTTGGAAGGTCAGGACAGGCGGATGGCTTCAGCCTAGAAATTCGAGACCAGCCTGGGCAACATGGCGTAACCTCATCTCTAGAAAAAATACAAAAATTAGCCAGGTGTGGTGGCACTGTACTCCAGCCTGGGCAACAGAGCGAGACCCTGACTCAAACAAAGGAACAAACAAACAAATACATAAAGGTTAGAGCAATTTTTTTTTTTTTTTTTTGAGACAGAGTATCACTCTGTCACCCATCCTGGAGGGCAGTGGCACAACCTCGGCTCTCTGTAGCATCCACCTCCCTGGTTCAAGCAGTTCTGCCTCAGGCTCCTGAGTAGCTGGAATTATAGGTGCCCATCTCCATGCCTGGCTTTTTTTTGTTTTTCTTGAGACAGAGTCTGGCTCTGTCACCCAGGCTGGAGTGCAGTGACACGATCTCAGCTCACTGCAACCTCTACCTCCCGAATTCAACCGATTCTTCTGCCTCAGCCTCCCAAGTAGCTGGGACTGCAGGCGCGCGCCACCATGCCTGGCTAATTTTTGTATTGTTGTGGTTTTTTTGTTTGTTTTTTTTTTTTTGAGACGGAGTTTCGCTCATTTTACCCAGGCTGGGGTGCAATGGCGCGATCTCGGCTCACTGCAACCTCCGCCTCCTGGATTCAAGCGATTCTCCTGCCTCAGCCTTCCTGAGTAGCTGGGATTACAGGCATGTACCACCATGCCCAGCTAATTTTGTATCTTTAGTAGAGACAGGGTTTCTCCATGTTGGTCAGGCTGATCTCGACCCCCTGATGTGAGGTGATCCACCCACCTTGGCCTCCCAAAGTGCTAGGATTACAGGCGTGAGCCACCGCGCCCAGCCAACACCTGGCTAATTTTTGTATTTTTTAGTACAGACAAGGTATTTGTTAGTAGAGACAAGGTTTCACCATGTTGGGCAGGCTGGTCTTGAACTCCTGACCTCAAATGATCCTCCCACCTTGGCTTCCCAGAGTGCTGGGATTACGGGTGTGAACCATAGCACCCAGCCCCTGGAGCAATTTTAAGTCAGCCACGGTTGGTTTGGGCCTGGTTCTAGCAGTTTGAGAATTATCCAGTCACCCCCTGGCACTGGTGTGGAGAATTGCAAGGGGATCACAGGGAACAGAAAGTACAGATGCAGGCACACAGGGATGTGCCTGGGGTGTTCACAGGCCATGTCACCTTGTCCTTCAGGAATGGCCAACCTGCTGACGGGCCCCAAACGGAACCTGATGGCCCTGGCCCGGACATGGTGGAATCAATTCAGCGTGACAGCTCTGCAGCTGCTGCAGGCTAACCGGGCTGTATGTGGCTTCCACCTGGGCTACCTGGATGGTGAAGTGGAACTGGTCACTGGTGTGGTGACCCGCCTCCTGGCTTTGTACAACCAGGGCCACATCAAGCCCCACGTTGACTCAGTCTGGCCTTTCGAGAAGGTGAATCTGAGGACTTTGCGGGGAGGGCTTGGATAGGACTCATGAAGGCTGGGGTCCCAAGGGGCAGATTCCTGGGGAAGAGGAGGGTGGCCTGCATCGCACTGGCTCTTGTTGGATGGAGACTGGATAGCACTGGGAGCCTCATCTTTCCTTCCTCCCCAGGTGGCCGATGCCATGAAACAGATGCAGGAGAAGAAGAATGTGGGCAAGGTCCTCCTGGTTCCAGGGCCAGAGAAGGAGAACTAGAGCGAGTGGTTGTGAGAACCTAGAGACCAGCAAAGGGAGAAGTTGGGAAGCTGCGTTCTGTTGGCCACCACACTTGCATTTCAGCCTCTGTCATAATGCTCTGCCCTCCCTCCCCCGAAGGTCTCTGTGGTGATGACCGCTCTCCCCTGCCCCTCCCCGCTTCCTGACCTCTGAAGAGGTTGGGAAGTGACCATTTGGATGTCTGGGCCCTGCCAAGGGGACAGGGAGGGTCAGAGGGAGGCCGGCTGCTTCCTGCCCCCGCCCTTTCCCCGGGCCTGCTGTGCTGCTTTTGTGCCAAGGTTAGCCAGTCCCCCCCGTTGTGTTCCGTGTGCTTTCACCTCTGCCTCATCTTCCCTCCCGTCCCTGCCCCGCCACCTCCCCAAAGAATTGAAATGTCAGCTCAGGATATGGGGCCAATCTCTGTGAGTCCAGCAGGTACCTGTCTCTCCCTATTGTCCCTTCAGCCTGGGCCGACCAGCGCCCACCTCTGGGCTTGACCAGTTCCCAATCTCCTCCTCTGTCCCCAACATCGTAAGCACAATTGGGCTTCTTCCATCTCCAGGTTTTCTGCCATTCTTAACCAAGGCTGCCTCTTCCAACAGGGTGGAAATCAGACCTACTCCCCTAGGTCACAACTCTGGGAGCGATACAGAGCCCCTACCCTTCACTGAGTTCTCTGGATTTGTTCTCAGTGCCTTAGCAACGAAAACCTGTGCTTGTGTGTGTGTGGCGGCGGGGAGGGAGGATCCTGTCTCCCACCTCCTTCTCCTCCCCTGTACTCCCCATTGCCTTCCTTGTTCTGGTGGAGCTGGGGTTTCGCTCCTACCCAGTCCCACAACACTGCCAAAAATCTGTGTATGTGCCATTGGGTGGGGCCGTCCCGAGCCTCCTGGGGGAGCAGGGCAAAAACTGGTGCCCTCATCGTGGTCTGTGCCATGTCCTGTCTCTGATGGTTGAGGAGAAAGGCGGGGAAGCTTCCTCAGCCTTGCAGATACGTGTGGCATTTACCAGCCAGAGCTCTGCAAGGCTGTGCTGTCTGTTTCTTGTTCTGGGACCAAAGTAAAAATCCAAGCACATTCCCCTTGCACTCAGGGGAGGCCCCACTGCCTTCTCAAAGCAGAGCTGCAGCATATCGAACTCAGCCCACAACTTTGTTTACATGGGTGGGGAGATGGAACAGGGGAATACAGAGCGGGATGGTCAGGACCTGGGCCACTGTGACCAAAATGGGGACTTCTGGGTAGGGAGGTCACTCCCTCTACTCACTGAGCTAGAATTAGGGAGGGTTATCGCCCCAACTGTTGCAATGGGAGGTGGAGGGACAGGCTCAGCGTCCTCACTGTCTAAATGAGGCCTAAATGTGTGAAGTGCGATTTCTGCTTTTGTGTACCCCACCACCCCATTACCACAGCTGCCTTTGTGTTTGTGTCAATAAAAAGCCAAACCCTAGGTCCTGCTTGTTGCCTCTGAGAGTGGAGGGAAGGTGAGCTTCTGGAAGGCCGGCGCTGCCAGCAGAAGATCCGGCTTCTTCCAGCCCCCACCTCTTTACATGCACGAATCACGTTTCCTTTCATGAGTGAAATGAGGAAGAACATCATGGAGTGCAGGCTCTTTTTACTGTTCCGGGCAAAGTGTTTCACAATGTGTGATCCCTCCCTGTTGGTGAACGTAAAGACCTACATGGGCACCCAAGCCCAGCCCCGTGTGAGAGCCTTGGCCGTGGGGTGGGGAGGATGAGAAGGGGAGGCCCTTACCCTGACTCAGAGGTGAAGACTGCTAGGCCCTGCTGTCCTTGGGATACGACTGTCAGGGCCTCTATCTCCCCACCCCCACGGGTGGGCTTCTGGAAGTGGACCTCCAGGACGTCGTGCAGCTCTGGGCCGTCCAAGATATCGGGAATGTTGAGCACCAGCACTGAGCGGGGAACTGGCTGCAACCTGATCTGGAAAAGGAGCCAGGAGATCGCAAAGGCTCATGGGAGAAAGGGGCTGGGGGCTGGGGGCTGGGGGTAGGGCAGGCAGTGCCCCATGGGGGTATGAGGTCAGGAGGCCTGGAGAGGCTGGTCATGGGTAGGTCAGTGGGGTTTGGGGCCTCTGATCTTTCACTGGGCAAGTTCCTGGCAGGCAGACAGGTTACCCAGCCCAGCCCCTGTTCTCCACCCCTCCCGCTTACCTCAACATTCTGGATCTCCCCATTCACATAGGGAGAGACTCTCAGAGGGACCTGCTGTCCACCCAGTGGCACTCTGAACTGGCCAATCCGGCACAGGCGCTGGGCCACTGTGGGGAACAAGGAGGGGTAGACCTTTAGCATCAAGCCCTCTCCTCTCCCTGTACCTTAATCTTCCACACCCTGTACCCTCATCTCCCCTGCAGGAAGTCTGCATGACCCTCACCTCCATCCGTAGCAAACCCCAGCATGACACTCCCTTGCAGCAGCTCCCGAACCTCCACATCGCCACCTCCGTTCCTAGCCTTGCCAAAGAAGATCTCAAGCTTGTCCAGCAGCTCCTCCTCACTCAGCCTGAGACTGGCAGGAAATCCACTGACCAACACCCTCTGGCCACTCAACTGGCTGGACACCTAGGGGGAGACAGCAAGGGGTGGTCCCAGACACAGCTCCACTTTCCCATGCCCAGGTGCGTGGCACCTTTTTCATGCCCCAGGATTCTGTCATTCTGTCACCTGGATGGTGGTGACCATGGGCAGCTCCAAGGGCTGGGCCTGCATCCGCAGCCGGCACTCCTCCATGTTGATCGTGTGCTCCTTTTGTTGCAGCACCTGCTCAGCCACTGGGTGGTGGGGAAACAGGGTCAGTGCTGGGAGTCCTCCCCACCTCCCTCCTGAGGCTCCCCATGAGCTCACCTTTGGGGTCATCAAAGGTGATCAGAGCAGAGCCCTCAAGCAGAGGGCAGTGGATCCGCAAATTGGAAACTAAAGACTTAGGCACTTCCCTGTCCTGCTGGGTGTGTCCTCGGAACACCAGGGGGATCTCCGGCACTGAAAATGGGACCTGGAAGTAGGGGAGGGAGTAGGAGTGTTCCTCAGTCCCACCTAGGAGGAAGGCATCTCCAATTCCATTCCATTGATGCTGAGTGCCGGAGGTAAATACATTTACTGAAAGAAAAGCTGGATACATGAGTAGATGAATGCAGGTCTGGTCCATACCGGGCCATTTACATACAACATCTTAATTTGTCCTGGGAGGTGGGTAACTCTACTCTACAGATGTTCAAGTAACATACTGGAGGTCACATAGCAAAGAAGTAGCAGAGCCAGGAATAAAACTGAGAACTCCCCAGCTCTTTTGTGTGTGTGTATGTTTGTTTGTTTGTTTTAAAGGGAGTCTCGCTCTGTCACCCAGCTGGAGTGTAGCGGCACGATGATCTTGGCTCACTGCAACCCCCACCTCCCAGGTTCAAGCAGTTCTGCCTCAGCCTCACAAGTAGCTGGGATTATAGGCATGTGCCACCAAACCCGTCTAACTTTTGTATTTTTAGTAGAGACGGGGTTTCACCCTGTTGGCCAGGCTGTTCTCAAACTCCTGACCTCAGGTGATCCACCAGCCTCAGCCTCCCAAAGTGCTGGGATTACAAGCATGAGCCACCATGCCCGGCCTCCTTTTTTTTTTTTTTTTTTTGAGGAGTCTTGCTCTGTCACGCAGGCTGGAGTGCAGTGGCGCAGTTTGAGCTCACTGAGCTCACTCTCAGCTCACTCCACTTCCTGGGTTCAAACGATTCTTCTGCCTCAGCCTCCTGAGTAGCTGGGATTACAGGCACACGCCACCATGCCCAGCTAATTTTTGTATTTTTCGTAGAGATGGGATTTCACTATGTTGGCCAGGCTGGTCTCAAACTCCTGACCTCAGGTGATCAGCCCACCTCGGCCTACCAAAGTGCTGGAATTACAGGCGTAAGCTACTGCGCCCGGCCTCGCCAGCTGGTCTTTACGAGACAGCACCAGGTCTCCCACCTTACCTTGTCTTTGGGGGAGTCCCCGAGCTCCTTTCTCAGCTGCTGCAGCTCCTGCAGCTCCTGCAGCCTCATCTTGAGTCTGGCCTGCTCCTCCTGAAGGGCGTGGAGGGCCTTTTGGAGCAGAAGGAAACGAGACTTCCACCTGCCCTTCCAGAGAATCAACAAGCCCAGGGGAAGTGGGGCCTATTCTGGACTCTCCAGAAGCAGAGTTGATGCTAAGCTCAAGAACAGCCCAACCCCTTTGTGCTGCCCTGGGCTGGTCTTGGCCCCCTCCACCCAGGGCTTGGCTGGCCTCATCTCAGCTGCTCTTGAAAGGGCAGGAACCTTTGCAGCATCCATGACTTGTTCATGACCACAGATCTAGAGCTCAACAAACACTGAGCTCCTGCTAGGAAGTGCTGGGCACTGACACAGACAGTGGAAGATAAAGGTATAGCCCTCAGACCTGCCAAACAGTGCTCAAGATAGTACTTGATCACATGACTGACTGTGAAGGGCAGCCAGAGTTTGGAAGAGGAACAATCCCAAAGGGGTTAACCCAATTAGGGACACCTCCAAGAGAAGGGGAGACAAGTTGCAAAATGTCATACAGTAACACTGTTAACTTTTACTAAGTACTTACTATATGCCAGGCGCTGTGTTAAGCCCTTCTGATGAATTATTTCATTCAATTCTTAGAACAACAGGGTATCTATAAGATAGATATCCTATGATCCTTATTTTATTGATTTATTTTTAAATTCTTTCTTTTCCTTCCTTCCTTCCTTCTTTCCTTTCTTTCTTTCCCTCTTTCTTCCTTCCTTTCTTCCTTCTTTTCTTTTCTTTTCTTTTTCTTTCTTTCTTTCTGACAGAGTCTTGCTCTGTTTCCCAGGCTGGTGTGTAGTGACATGATCTCAACTCACTGCAGCCTCCACTTCCTGGGTTCAAGCAATTCTCCTGCCTCAGCCTCCCAAGTAACTGGGATTACAGGCACCCACTACCACGCCTGGCTACTTTTCGTATTTTTAGTAGAAACGGGTTTTCACCATGTTGGCCAGGCTGGTCTCAAATCCTGGCCTCGGCCGGGCCTGTAATCCCAGCACTTTGGTGGCTCAAGCCTGTAATCCCAGCACTTTGGGAGGCCGAGACAGGCGGATCACGAGGTCAGGAGATCGAGACCATCCTGGCTAACACGGTGAAACCCCGTCTCTACTAAAAAATACAAAAAACTAGCCGGGCGAGGTGGCGGGCGCCTGTGGTCCCAGCTACTCGGGAGGCTGAGGCAGGAGAATGGCGTGAACCTGGGAGGCGGAGCTTGCAGTGAGCTGAGATCCAGCCACTGCACTCCAGCCTGGGTGACAGAGCAAGACTCCGTCTCAAAAAAAAAAAAAAAAAAAAAAATCCTGGCCTCAGATGATCTGCCCACCTCAGCCTCCTAACGTGCTAGGATTACAGGTGTAAGCCACCATGCCCAGCCAATTCCTTATTTTATAGATGAGGAAATTAAAGCTCAGAGAGGTTAAATGACTTGCCCAAAGTCATTTGGCCCTAGGCTGTCTGACTCCAGAGCTCACCCTGCTAACCTGTGCTTTACAATGAAGAAATGAAGCCCAGAGTGGGGAGGTAGTTTACCCATCAATTCTAGCTTGTCCCTGGACTGCTACACTTTCCACTGTACAACAAGTAGCCTTTTAGGCTGGATGTGATCTGGAATGGGTCCAGAGAGAGAGCTGATATCATAGGCAGGGAAGTGACACCAGGGATACCAATGAATGCACCTCTGTTTGTGGAATAGAGCAGAGTTCACCCTGTGGTTAGGAATCCTGATAAGTAAGTTCGGTTCAGAGAAGCATGAGGTCTTTTGGAAAGATAGGACTCTGTCCTGACCATCTCTGTATTCCCAGTGTCCAGCAAGATCTCCGGCACAAAATATGTGTCCAGTAAAAGTGTGTTGAATGAAGAAATGAAGTGAATGAATGACGGTAAAGGAGCACATTACAGAGGGCACCAAATAAATTCATTGTGAGTTTGGTCTAGTTTTAGCAGAAAACTAGAGCTTGACCAAATTGTGCTGGTTTATGAATAGTGAAAAAGACCCTTAGTTATTCATACTTCTGTAAATCAGAGAGTGCTAACACAGTGCCTTTAAGGGCCAGTTAGATAACATCAATGAGTTAATAGAGCCATGTAGGATGACAGAGCGTGGTGGGGACTCTGACGCACTGGGAAGAGCATGTCCCTGCTAAAGTAAACCTCTTCTAGCCATAACCAAGTTTTCCCCCACAGTAAATCTATCCATATTTTTGTTATGTTTTGTTTTTTGAGACAAAGTCTCAATGCCACCCAGGCTGGAGTGCAATTGCTCAATTATGGCTCACTGCAACCTCGACCTCCTGGAATCAATCGATCCTCTCATCTCAGCCTCCTGAGTAGCTAGGACTACAGGTGTGTGCCATCATGCCAGCTATTTTTTTCTTTTTTTCTTTTCTGAGATGGAGTCTCGCTCTGTTGCCTAGGCTGGAGTGCAGTGGCGCAATCTCAACTCGCTGCAAACTCTGCCTCCTGGGTTCAACAGATTTTCCTGCCTCAGCCTCCCAAGTAGATGGGATTACAGGCACCTGCCACCATGCCTAGCTAATTTTTTATTTTTTATTTATTTATTTTTTTGAGATGGAGTCTCACTCTGTCGTCAGGCTGGAGTGCAGTGGCACCATCTTGGCTCACTGCGACCTCTGACTCACGGGTTCAAGTGATTCTCCTGCCTCAGCCTCCCGAGTAGCTGGGACTACAGGCACACACCACCATGCCCAGATAATTTTTGTATTTTTAGTAGAGATGGGGTTTCACCATGTTGGCCAGGATGGTCTCAATCTCTTCACCTTGTGATCCGCCCACCGCAGCCTCCCAAAGTGCTGGGATTACAGGAGTGAGCCACTGCGCCCGGCTCTAATTTTTTGTTTTTACTAGAGATGGGGTTTCACCATGTTGGCCAGGCTGGTCTCAAACTCCCCACCTCAAGTGATCGCCCACCTCAGCCTCCCAAAGTGCTGGGATTACAGGCATGAGCCACAGACCCTGGCCCCCTAATCTTCCCCTTTTTAATTGAAATAAAAAATTTGGGCGGGGCGTGGTGGCAGACGCCTGTAATCCCAGCACTGTGGGAGGCAGAGGAAGTCAGATCGCTTGAGCCCAGCAGTCTGAGACCAGCCTAGACAACACAATAAAACTCTACCTCTACAAAATATCTAAAAATTAGCCAGGTATGGTGGCACATGCCTGTAGTCCCAGCTACTCGGGAGGCTGAGATGGAAGGATCTGTTGATACCTAGAGGTGGAGGTGACTGCAGTGAGTGGGCCAGGATTGAGCCACTGCACTGCAACCTGGAAAAAAGGGTGAAATCTTGTCTCAAAAAACAAAAAACAAAAAATCTGGATTTTTATTTGAAAAAGACGGCTCAATTTAACGTATATAAAGCCGAGTGCTGTGGTTCAAGTCTGTAATCCCAGCATTTTGGGAGGCTAAGGCAGGCGGATTACATGAGGTCAGGAGTTTGAGACCAGCCTGGTCAACATGGTGAAACCCTGTCTCTAAAAAAAATACAAAAAATTAGCCAGCCATGGTGGCGTGGGCCTGTAATCCCAGCTACTCGGGAGGCTGAGGCAAGAGAATCACTTGAATCTGGGAGGTGGACGTTGCAGTGAGCCAAGATCATGCTATTGCACTTCAGCCTGGGCAACAAGAGTAAAACTCCATCTCAACAAAAAAAAAAAAAAAAAAAAAAAAAGAAAAGGCCGGGCATGGTGGCTCACACCTGTAATCCCAGCACTTTGGGAGGCTGAGGCAGGCAGATCACGAGGTCAGGAGATCAAGACCATCCTGGCTAACACAGTGAAACCCCGTCTCTACTAAAAATACAAAAAATCAGCCAGGCATGGTGGAATGTGCCTGTAGTCCCAGTTACTTGGGAGGCTGAGGCAGGAGAATCGCTTGAACCCGGGAGGCAGAGGTTGCAGTGAGCCGAGATCGTGCCACTGCACTCCAGCCTGGGTGACAGAGCGAGACTCTGTCTCAAAAAAAAAAAAAAAAAGATTGTCTTGGGGAACTGGGGTTCTGAAAAGGTTGGCAATAATAACATTAACAAGAAGAAACACATATTGAATGCTCTGTAGGTGCTAAGCAGTGGGATAAGTTTTTACTGTGTCAATCTATGGATTACCTAGTGTGATTCTTTGATAGATAGATAGATAGATAGATAGATAGATAGATAGATAGATAGATAGATAGATGATAGATAGATAGAGTGTGAGAGACAGAGACAGTCTCCCTCTGTTGCCCAGAGTGGAGCATAGTGGTATAATCTCAGCTCACTGCAACCTCTGCCTCCCAGGTTCAAGCAATTCTCCCGCCTCAGTCTCCCGAGTAGCTGGGATTACAGGTGTATGCCACCATGCCTGGCTAATTTTTGTATTTTTAGTAGAGATGGGGTTTCGCTATGTTGGCCAGGCTGGTCTTGTACTCCTAACCTCAAGTGATCCAACCGCCTCGGCCTCCCAAAGTGCTGGCTGGGATTATAGGCGTGAGCCACTGCACCCAGCCTAATTCCTTTAGTTTCTTTCTTTTTTTTTGAGACAGTCTCGCTCTGTCACCCAGGCTGGAGTGCAGTGGCACAATCTCGGCTCACCGCAACCTCCGCCTCCCAGGTTCAAGTGATTCTCCTGTCTCAGCCTCCCACGTAGCTGGGATTACAGGCGCACACCGCCACACCCAGCTAATTTTTTGTATTTTGGTAGAGACGGAGTTTCACTGTATTGCCCAGGCCTCCCAAAGTGCTAGGATGGCAGGTGTGAGACACCACTCCTGGCCTAGAACAATTGTTATTTGGGTCACAGAACCCTTTGAGTATCTGATGGAAACTACAGATTCTCTCTCCAGAGAAGTGCACACACACAGGATTTAATGAGCTCCTCCTGTCTGAGGCAATAGGTTAGGGAACCAACTCCGCAAGGCAGAGGCAACCCCAGCCCTGTGTTTCTCCCCAGCCCTTCAGCAGGTCTGAGATGGGCAGGGAGAGGCTTGGCTGCCAGGCCGTGAGGTATCTGTGGGTTCCTAGCCAAGAGGATTGTTCCTGTTTCCCCACTTCCCAACTCCCTCCTCCTCACTTACGGCATTCAGCGGGGCTGACATGGGTCTTGGGTCTGTTTGGCAAGAGCTGAGGCCTCAGAGCTGGGCACACTGGCAGAATCCACCACAACTTAACTCTTGTTTGTACCCGCCCCCACGAAGGGCTTTGGTCTCTCCCAGCCCCAACAGGACCCGAACACCTCAGGAGGTTCTGCTCGCAGGCTGTTTGCTTCCACTTTCATTTCCGTGAAATCCCTGCCCTCTGGCGCTCACATGCCGCCCCCTGCCGAGGCCTCCCCACCCCTGGGAGGAGCCTTCTTGGTCATCAAAGTCGACTTCACTCAGCCATGGTGCCTCAAGGAAAGCCACCTCACAGCAACTGCAAACTGGCCCCAGTCAACCATTCCCAGCAATCTCGGACAAGCGCATTGGCAGACCCTGCTTTTTCAATGGATTGTTTCCCTAGAGCCTAGAATAATGCTGGGCACATCTACATTGATAAAATAATTGTTGAATGAGCTGGGCGCGGTGGCTTACACCTGTAATCCCAGCACTCTGGGAGGCCCAGGCGGGCAGATCACCTGAGGTCAGGAGACCAGCCTGGCCAACATGGTGAAACCCCATCTTTACTAAAAAAATACAAAAATTAGCCGGGCGTGGTGGTGCAGTCCTATAATCCCAGCTACTTGTGAGGCCGAGGCAGAATAGCTGGAACCCAGGAGGCAGAGGTTGCATTGAGCCGAGATAGCGCTGTTGCACTCCAGCCTGGGTGACAAGAGTGAATCTCCACCTCGAAAAATAAAGTAATAATTGCTGAATGAACGAGAAACACAATCAGGATAGATAAAGCCCATAGTTCAAGTTCACAAAACTGCTAGGCCCAGTGGCTCACGCCTGTAATCCCAGCACTTTGGGAGGTCGAGGCGGGTGGATCATGAGACCACCCTGGCCACCATGGTGAAACCCCGTCTCTACTAAAATACAAAAAATTAGCCAGGCCAGATCACGCCATTGCACTCCAGCCTGGGCGACAGAGCGAGATTCCGACTGAAAAAAAAGAGTGCCAATCCCAGCAGCTGGGCCCACACATGCCTATAGTTCTAGCAGGTTAAGGCAGGAGGACTGCTTGAGCCCAGGAGTTCGAGGCCAGCCTGGGCAACCCAGTGAACCTTGTCTCTTAAAAAAAAGAAGGCTAGGTGCAGTGGCTCATGCCTGTAATCCCAGCACTTGGGGAAGCTGAGGCGGGCGGATCACTTGAGGTCAGGAGTTGGAGACCAGCCTGACCAACATGGTGAAACCCTGTCTCTACTAAAAATACAAAAATTAGCCAGGCATGTTGGCACAGACCTGTAATCTCAGCTACTCGGGAGGCTGAAATGGGGGAATCGCTTGAACCTGGGAGGTGGAGGTTGCAGTGAGTTGAGATTGTGCCACTTTACTCCAGCTTGGTGACAGGGCAAGACTCTTGTCTCAAAAAAACAACAAAAAAAGGCCGGGCGCAGTGGCTCAAGCCTGTAATCCCAGCACTTTGGGAGGCCGAGACGGGTGGATCACGAGGTCAGGAGATCAAGACCATCCTGGCTAACACGGTGAAACCCCGTCTCTACTAAAAATAAATACAAAAAATTAGCCGGGCGAGGTGGCAGGTGCCTGTGGTCCCAGCTACTCAGGAGGCTGAGGCGGGAGAATGGCGTGAACCCGGGAGGTGGAGGTTGCAGTGAGCTGAGATCCGGCCACTGCACTCCAGCCTGGGCGACAGAGCAAGACTCCGTCTCAAAAAAAAAAAAAAAATCAGAAAACTGTTAAGAGTGCCCAGCACCGCCGGGTGCAGTGGTTCACGCCTGTAATCCCAGCACTTTGGGAGGCCGAGACAGGTGGATCATGAGGTCAGGAGATGGAGACCATCCTGGGTAACACGGTGAAACCCTGTCTCTACTAAAAAAA
>NC_045449.1:51707350-51711502 GCF_002776525.5 Piliocolobus tephrosceles | reverse complement strand
GCCTGGGCCACAGAGCCAGACTCCATCTCAAAAAAAAAAAAAAAGACTGCCCAGCACCGAGAGCTGTTACGTGGCCAACACCCTTGTGCTCTACGTGAATTAACTCTTCAAATCAATGCCATGAAATTGGTTCTATTTTCTTCACTTTACAGATTTAGAAAATTGAGGCACAGAGCATTAGAAACATGCCCAATGTCACAGGGCTAGGAATCGGAGAAGCATGGATCCAAACCTGGTAGGAATAGTATTTAAACTTGGGGTTTGACCTTGAGTAGGCAAGCTACTTAATAGGAGTCTGTCTCAATAGAGATGCCTTAATACTTAAGTATGAGAAGATTCAAGTTAAACAGTTTCCGGGCCAGGCGCAGTGGCTCAAGCCTGTAATCCCAGCACTTTGGGAGGCCAAGACGGGTGAATCACGAGGTCAGGAGATCGAGACCATCCTGGCTAACACAGTGAAACCCTGTCTCTACTTTTATAAAAAAAAAAAAAAAAAAAACTAGCCGGGCAAGGTGGCGGGCGCCTGTAGTCCCAGCTACTTGGGAGGCTGAGGCCGGAGAATGGCGTAAACCCGGGAGGCGGAGCTTGCAGTGAGCTGAGATCCGGCCACTGCACTCCAGCCTGGGTGACAGAGCGAGACTCCATCTCAAAAAAAAAAAAAAAAGTTCCCTGGCTGGATGTGGTGGCTCACACCTGTAATCCCAGCACTTTGGGAGGCTGAGGTGGGCAGATCATGAGATCAGGGGTTCAAGATCATTCTGGCCAACATAGTGAAACCCCGTCTCTTCTAAAAATTCAAAAATTAGCTGGGTGTGGTGGCACACTCCTGTAGTCCCAGTTACTTGGGAGGCTGAGGCAGGAGAGTCGCTTGAACCCAGGGTGGGCAGAGGTTGCAGTAAGCCGAGGTGGCACCACCACAATCCAGATTGGGTGGGTCAAAGAGCAAAACTCCCTCTCAAAAGTTTCCTAATAACCTAGCCCAAGGTTTTTTTCAGTTACTCACCAATCCTACTTTGGGCCCCTTCCCGCCCCCCTGCCCCCTCCGGTTCCCAAGTGCAAGTGTGGTACCTAGCAGACTTGGCAAACTGGCCTGTTTGAATCTTGGTTCCCTCTAGTGACAGAACCAGCTCAGATGGAACACCTATTTCATCCATGCAACATGGCTAGCTGCGGTCCATTGTAAAATGCCAGATCCCAAGAGCCACAGGTCTCTCCTGCACAAACACAGTAGTGCAGAGTAGCGGCACAGCCCAACGCCCAAGCCCCTTTCATCACTTTCTTCAAGTCTCCGCCAGCCAGGCCATTTGAGGAGCACTCCCTTGTCCTATTAAACAGCAGCTCTAGGCTCAGGGTTTCACCATTGGCATCCATCGTTACCACCAGGAGCAGCTCTCCAGGGTGGTGCCCATCTCATCTGCACTAGTACCAGCGTCATCTGAAAACTTATTAGAAACTCAGACCTACTGGATGGGTCTGAGGGCAGGATTTCAGCAATCTGTGGCTTAACAAACCATCCAGCTGATCTCTATCTGTGCTAAGGTTTGAGAATTTCAGGTTAGCGGTTCTCAATCAAAAATACGTGATCCCTACCACTCAGGGGCTTTTGGTTGTCACAAGGAGGGGCAGAGTGTAGCACAGGTTCTCCTGGCACGTAATGGGTAGAAGCCAGGGAGGCTACACAATTCTTCACAGGGATTATCAAGCCAAGGACAGAGGCAGTGTAAATCTCATTAAGGCAGATGTAACATTTTCCCAGCCCCTCATCCATCACCCAGTGTCTTTTTTTGAGATAGAGTCTCGATGTCGCCAGACTGGAGTGTAGTGGTGCTATCTCGGCTCACTGCAACCTCCGCCTCCCAGGTTCAAGTGATTCTCCTGCCTCAGCCTCCCAAGTAGCTGGGATTACAGACCTGCACCACCACACCCAGTTGATTCTTGTATTTTTAGTAGGGATGGGGTTTCACCATGTTGGCCAGGATGGTCTCGAATCTCTTGACCTCCTGATCCGCCTGCCTCGGCCTCACACTGGGATTACAGGTGTGAGCCACTATGCCCAGCCCACCCAGTGTTTCCTATTCAATAATGTCTCCTTTTCACAGTCTGGTAATACAAACAGCATGCAGACACAGGCTTTCTTTCCTTTTCAATTTTTAATGACCAAAACAAAGCATCTAAAACCGCAGCTTCTGGAAGAACCACTTGTTCTTGCCTGTCTTGTATCTAGAAGGGAAAAAAAGAGAACATCAGTGAGGAGAGGAATGGAAATAGTGAAACCATACTCCACCATTCACTACCAAAGCCTACTTACCTCTCTTCAAACTTGACCTTGGCCTCTCGTCGGGCCTTGCGTTTAAGAGCAGGATCTCTGAAGACATCCTTATTGACGACAGTTTTGTCCAAGGGGATATCCACAGAGTACCTGGGGACAAAGGTGGAAAGGCAGGATTAGCCCACATACTGCCAGGAGCCCCCACACAGCCTAAATCTTTGTAGGACACTAGGGAATCAGGGTCTGACTCCTTAGAAGCAACCATCAGTCACATCCTGATGACATTACCTGGAAATCCACACTTTTAACATTTATTGGATTCAAGCCAATAAAATGTAAAATGTAATGTTTCATTCTCAATTTCCCACTACTACTTTACTTTTATAGCTAAGAATCATCAAATTAGGCCTTATTGTTTTATTTTTTATTTTTATTCAAGACGGAGTCTCGCTGTTGCCCAGGGTGGAGTGCAGTAGTGCGATCTCAGCTCACTGCAAGCTCCACCTCCCGGGTTCACGCCATTCTCCTGCCTCAGCCTCCCAAGTAGCTGGGACTACAGGCACACGCCACCACGCCCGGCTAATTTTTTATATTTTTAGTAGAGATGAGGGTGTCACCGTGTTAGCCAGGATGGTCTCGATCTCCTGACCTTGTGATCCGCCTGCCTCGGCCTCCCAAAGGGCTGGGATTACAGGCGTGAACCACCGCCCCCGGCCAAATTAGGCCTTCTTGACTTTCATCATGACAGTCGGCTAACTTTCTATTTGAAACCATTCCTTATTGTTCAAGTTCTGCCAATGCAGTCAGTCTTATGACAGCACAAAAACTAGCTGCCTCAACCCCACCACATCCCAGAACTCGAGAAACAGCTCTCTCTGCCCTTTTATTATTACTATTTTTTGAGATGGAGTGAGCTCTGTCACCCAGGCTGGAATGCGGTGGTACAATCTTGGCTCATTGTAGCCTCCACCTCCCAAGCTCGAGTGATTCTCCCACCTCAGCCTCCAGAATAGCTGGGATTCCAGGTGCCAGCCAGCATACCCAGCTAATTGTTGTGTTTTTTAGCAGAGACGAGATTTCGTCATGTTGGCCAGGCTGGTCTCGAACTCCTGACCTCAAGTGATCCACTGCCTTGGCCTCCAAAAGTGCTGGGACTACAGACATGAGCCAGGGTGCCAACCAAAAGTAAATGTGCAGTACCAGCAGCAAACTTTAAGGTGCATGCTGCTGGGTTCTGGCAATTATTGTTCGGGACTTTCTCAATTCTCACACCTTTTTTTTTGAAACAGACTTTTGCTCTGTCACCCAGGTTGGAGTGCAGTGGCACAATCTCGTCTAACTGCAAGCTCCACCTCCTGGGTTCACGTGTTAGTCAGTACAGTCTCGATCTTCTCACCTTGTGATCCACTCCCCTCAGTCTCACACTTCTTTTTTTTGAGACGGAGCTTCGCTCTCATTGCCCAGGCTGGAGTGCAATGGTGTGATCTTCGCTCACCATAACCTCCGCCTCCTGGGTTCAAGAGATTCTCCTGCCTCAGCCTCCCCAGTAGGTGGGATTACAAGTATGCGCCACCACGGCCGGCTAATTTTGTATTTTTTTTTTTTTTTTTTGAGACAGAGTCTTGCTCTGTTGCCCGAGCTGGAGTGCAGTGGCCAGATCTCAGCTCACTGCAAGCTCCGCCTCCCGGGTTTACGCCATTCTCCTGCCTCAGCCTCCCGAGTAACTGGGACTACAGGCGCCCGCCACCTCACCCGGGTAGTTTTTTGTATTTTTAGTAGAGACGGGGTTTCACCGTGTTAGCCAGGATGGTCTCGATCTCCTGACCTCGTGATCCGCCCGTCTCGGCCTCCCAAAGTGCTGGGATTACAGGCTTGAGCCACTG
>NC_045449.1:51697779-51706950 GCF_002776525.5 Piliocolobus tephrosceles | reverse complement strand
GGAGGCTGAGGCAGGAGAATGGCGTGAACCTGGGAGGCGGAGCTTGCAGTGAGCCAAGATCGCATCACTGCACTCCAGCTTGGGCGACAGAGCGAGACTCCCTCTCAAAAAAACACTTGCACTAAGATAGTGTATGTCCCCAGACTAAAGGGCCCAACAGGTGAGTGAAATTAACTAAGGGAGGCTTGCTTTCGCGCATTCAGACTTTTTGAAACCTATAGTATTTATTCTTGAGGGTGGAACAGTGTGGAAGAGGGCAGATCAGACCTCATGCCTGTGTTTACTGTGGATGGAAAACAATCTTTACCTAATACTTAAAAGATGGATCAAAGGTAAAACTGGAAACCATGGCCACTTTATGAGTTGAAGATGAACAATTCGGAAACGATATTCCTTGCTGGTGCTGGAATGGCTGCAAGGTTTGTCTCCTTATTCAACAGAGCGGGGAGAAGGAATTTAAAAATTCTAGTTCTTGAAATGCTCACCTTGTGGGCATTAGGTGATTGTAGTTATAAACTTTCACAAAAGACTTGATCTTTGACCTCTTGGCGATCTTCTTCTTGCCCATGGCAGCTGTCACTTTGCGGGGGTAGCGGTCAATTCCAGCCACCAGAGCATGGCTGTAGGGGCGATCTGAGGTGCCATCATCAATGTTCTAAATGAATAAGAATTACATTTGTTATTCACTGAGGGCCTGTTTAGGCACTGTGTTAGAGGTAGGGCAGTGTCAAAAAAATATTCCTCCCTCAGGTCTCCAAGACCCACCATTATAAAGGGAAAAAATCACAGAAAGTTATGCGAAATGACCAAAGAGAAACAGAACAGTGTTTATTTCCACTAGGAAGCATCTGGAACGGCTTATTAGAGGTAAGAGATTTAAAAGTAGCAACAGTTAACATTTAAGAAGTACTTGCTATATGCCAAGCACTGCTCACAAGACTTGGTAACTATTCACTTGCTCCACTGCTACTAAAGTATACAGCCAAGGCTAAGACACCAGAGCCTCATTCCAGAGCCCAGTCTCAGGAGATGGGAGAGGGGAATCCAGGGGCACTCCAGTGTCCCCACAACAGTAAAACGCAGTGGTGTATGTGGCCAGAGCCTAGGGAAATTTCTCAAGAAGCTACAAAAACATGGGTAGGAGGAAAACAGTGAGGGGCTACGTGACCTTTCTAAAAGCAATTTCCTCCTCTTCTTACAGATGCCCAGCTGCAGCACTTCAGGTAAATAACAGAACACCTCTAAACCTTAGCAACAGGAAGGAACCCCCTATAGCTGGGGATGGTGGCGCGCACCTGTAGTCCCAGCTATTTGGAAGGCTGAGATGGGAGAATCGCTTGAGCCCAGGAAGTCGAGGCTGCAGTGATCGCGCCACTGCACTCCAACCTGGACAGAGATCCCGTCTCAAAAAATAAGAAAAGGAATCCCCTATGATTACTTCAAGGACTGCACATGACAATACCTGAAAGGGAGTGGGAGCACATATCAAGTGTGCAATAAATGTCAGCCATTATTGCTATATATTTAAAGCCTCTGGTGGAGAAGGCGTTAAGCGTTAGGAGCCCAATTCAGTTCACATTTGCTTCTACTGTGCCTCTTCCTCTCTCAAAAGCTTTCCCACATTCACCCCGACCGTGCTCACTGGCTACTGCCCCAGAAGCGGGCCTTGAATTCCAAGCCTGCCTGCTCCACCAGAGCCAGCCTGGTCCCGGGATGCAAGGACGCAGAGTTCCGCGAGGCTGATACCTTCACGATGACGGCTTTGCGTCCAGAGTAGCGTCCAGCCAGGACAAGCACCACCTTCCCAGGTTTCATGAACTTGCCCATTTCTGCAGAAAGCAAGGAGAGAGGGCCACTTAAAAATCCATAAAGCCAAAGACGCCCAGAGCCGACTCCTGCCAGCAAGCCCAGGTCTTGGGCCGGAACTTCGGACTGTGTTCACTGCCGCCTTGGTCCAGGCCGCCCGCGGGCCCTGCTCGCAGGACGGGATCGGATACGTAGCCGCCAGAGATCTAGGGAAGGAACGCACCCGGCGCCGCCCGGACCCTCGACCCCCAAGCCGCGGATGGCGGCGGATTGAAAGATTCAACCTAAGCTTCTACTCACCCACAGCAACCACTCAGGCCTACAGCAAAAAAGAAAGAAGAACACTTCCGCTAACCTTTCACCCCGGGGAGGAATGACCTCACTTCCTGTCCCGCCCTTCAGGCTTCGCCGCGCTACTTGTGTGGTGCTGAGTCTCGACTTGCAGGCGGAAGAAGCTCATAAGGGGAACGCAGGGCTAGGCAGCTCATGTATTTGAATCAAGCTTTATTAGCAGCTCCAGCAGTAGAGAAGAGCAAAGGAGAGTCGTGCAGGCGGACTGAAGAGCTGGGAAGGCGTGTGTGCTTTGCGTTCTCTGAATTCAGCAGCTAGGCTTTATTGTAGTTCCTTTCTCTGGCGCTAGGAGGGGGAACACAATCTGAAATTTACTTTTTCTCTTGGGAGACAGGGAAAAAAATAGGGCATTTATTGGTGCCTGTCGGGGGCACGGTTAGCTAAAGAGGGAGGGACAAATATCAGACAAGGGTGGCTGGTCCGATGGTAGTGTGTTATCAGAACTTATCAACGTTAGGGTCACTAAAGTTGGTATACAACCCTCCACTGCTAAATTTGGTTTAAAAAAAAAACAAGAAGGATATATACCCCCAACAGTTACAGTTTAGTGATGTCACTGACATTACCAACTAGAATAAGTATGAGGGAGGTAGAGGAGGAGGATGGCAGCTGCTTACCCTGTGCCAGGCCAGGTTAATCTATTTATGCACATCATCTGATTGGATCATAACACTAAGAGATAGGTACTATTATTATCTCCATTCTAGAGTCGAGGAAACTGGCTTAGAGAGATTTGCCCAGTCTATAGTGGGTAAGTAGTGGAGCTGGGGTTCAGCCTCAAGCAATTCAATTCCTGAACCCATACTGTTTACCATGTCACCATCCTGAGCACCGATTCTCTCTCAGGCAAGATGTGAGGTAAGCCACAGCCTGTTTAATCTGCACAACTCTGCATCTTAGGCATTCTCCTCCCATTTAGACATGAGGAAATTGCAATTCAGAGAGGATAAATTGCGTGTCTGAGGTTAATCCTACTCAGTGGCATAGACGGGATTCAAATCTAGGTCTGAATCTAGGTCTAGTTGGCTCTCAAACTGAATTATATTTCCCATCACTCACCAGAAGAGTGTTTCCAGATGGTACCTTATGTGCTTTCCGAGTTTAAGGGAAAGATAAACTATCTCACAGTTTTTGCTTATCTGAACCTATAGGATTTGTCTTGGGCAAGACGTGGGAACAATCAGGATTTCATCAGTTCTCTTCTGAAGCTCTCCAGTGATAGTTTTCCCTGTATCCCTCAGGATCCCATTGCAATGGCTTTTGTTTTGTTTTGATTTTTTGAGAGACAGGGTCTTGCTCTGTCCTCCAGGCTGAAGTGTGTAGCACAATCATGGCTCACTGCAGCTTCAACCTCCTGGGCTCGTGATCCTCCTACCTCAGCCTCCTGAGTAGTTAGGACTTCAGGTGTGGGCCACCATGACCATGTAATTAAAAAAAACAATAACAAAGAACTTTTTCTTGTTTAGGTAGAGATGGGCACTCACTATATTGCTCAGGCTGGTCTCAAACACTTGTGGGATCAAGTGATCCTCCTACCTGAGCCTCCCAAAGTGTTGGGATTACAGGCAAGGCACTGTGCCCGGCCCCATTCCAATTTTTTTTTTTTTCCCAGACGGAGTCTCACTTTGTCACCCAGGCTGGAGTACAGTGGCGTGATCTCAGCTCACTGCAACCTCTACCTCCCAGGTTCAAGCGATTCTCCTGCCTCAGCCTCCTAAGTAGCTGGAACTATAGGCTCCCACCACCACACCCAGCTAATTTTTGTATTTTTTGTAGAGATGGGGTTTCACCATGTTGGCCAGGCTGGTCTCGAACTCCTGGCCTCAAGTGATCCGCTTGCCTCAAACTCCCAAAGTGCTGGGATTACAGGCATGAACCACCACGCCTGGCCTCCAGTAGTTTTTAAAATGTCTTTTTCTTATATATTTCATTTTTTAAAGAGATGAGGTCTTGCTATGTTGCTGGGCTTGAATGCAGTGGCTATTGACAGGTGTGATGTAGATTCAAACTCCTAGCCTCAAGCGATCCTCCCATTTCAGCTTCCCAAGTAGCTGGGACTAAGCCACCTTACCCTCCAAATCAAATTAGTAACTAAATCCTCTGAATTTTGTCTTATGTCTTTTATTTTTGAGATGGAGTCTCACTTTGTCGCCCAGGCTGGAGTGCAGTGGCATGATCTTGGCTCACTGCAACATCAGCCTCCTGAGCTCAAGCAATTCTCCTGCCTCAGCCTCCCAAGTAACTGGGACTACAGGCACATGCCACCATGCCCGGCAATTTTGTATCGGCTAATTTTGTATCTTTAGTAGAGACGGGGTTTCACCATGTTGGCCAGGCTGGTCTCGAACTCCTGACCACCCACCTTGGCCTCCCAAAGTGCTGGGATTACAGGCGTGAGCCACCGTGCCCAGTCGGATGCTTATTATTATATTATTACTATTATTATTTTTGAGACGGAGTCTCCCGCTTGCTCCCAGGCTGGAGTGCAGTGGCGCGATCTCAACTCACTGCAAGCTTCACCTCCCAAGTTCACGCCATTCTCCTGCTTCAGCCTCCTGAGTAGCTGGGACTACAGGCGCCCGCCACCACACCCGGATAATTTCTTGTATTTTTATTTTTATTTTTTTTTAGACGGAGTCTGGCTCTGTCGCCCAGGCTGGAGTGCAGTGGCCGGATCTCGGCTCACTGCCAGCTCCGTCTCCCGGGTTCACGCCATTCTCCTGCCTCAGCCTCCAGAGTAGCTGGGACTACAGGCGCCTGCCACCTCGCCCGGCTAGTTTTTTGTAGTTTTTAGTAGAGACGGGGTTTCACTGTGTTAGCCAGGATGGTCTCGATCTCCTGACCTCGTGATCCACCCGTCTCGGCCTCCCAAAGTGCTGGGATTACAGGCGTGAGCCACCACGCCCGGCAATTTTTTGTATTTTTTTAGTAGAGACAGGGTTTCACAGTGTTAGCTAGGATGGCCTCGATCTGCTGACCTCGTGATCCGCCCGCTTCGACCTCCCAGTGTTGGGATTACAGGCGTAAGCCACCGTGCCCGGCCCCCGGGATGCTTATTAAAGTGTCTCCAACCTTAGAGATGGTAATTCTGGTCTGGAGTGGAGCCATATGATCTATAGATCTTATTTTGAGCAACAGCTTTAAGTAACTTTTTCTTGAGAAGTCCTTCACTTTTCTTGAAATCCATTGTTGGCTTATTCAAGTGTGAACTTTCACTCCTTTCCTTCCTTGCCACCTTTCCTGCAGCATAAATTCCTGACTCCCCCACCTTTCACATACCCCCTGGGCTGTTCCTTGTGTCTTTTTCTTCCTCTCCAAGTAGCCAGGCAAAATCCTATTCAAATTCTATCCATCCTTCAAGGTTATTCCAGAATTCTCCCAGACAGAATTAATCTCTCCTTTCTCTGGGCTCTCTCAGCAATCCAATCTGTACTTACCTTTATTACAGAACATAATCTTAGTTTGGATATGAGTGGTTCTCATCTCAAAGTGTGGTTCCCAGAGCAGTAGCATCACCATTACCTAGGAACTTGTTAGAAACCAAATTCTCAGGCCTCACCCCAAAACAACTGAATAAAAAACTCTGGGGATGGGACCCAGCAATTTATATTTTAACAATTTTTCCAAATCTCCAATTGGTATGGTATCTCCTTTGCTCGACTGTGTTTGTTGAGGGCATGGGGTAGGTTTACTTATCTGTTTCTTTAGCATCTAGCCTGGGCAGGCAGTTGCTAAGTGATCAATAGTGAATGAACGACTGGAAAGCACCTTAGACAGCTTTAACAATACTTCGCAGCCGGGCGCGGTGGCTTAAGCCTGTAATCCCAGCACTTTGGGAGGCTGAGACGGGCGGATCACGAGGTCAGGAGATCGAGACCATCCTGGCTAACACGGTGAAACCCTGTCTCTACTAAAAAAATACAAAAAAAAACTAGCCAGGCGAGGTGGCGGGCGCCTGTAGTCCCAGCTACTCCGGAGGCCGAGGCAGGAGAATGGCGTAAACCCGGGAGGTGGAGCTTGCAGTGAGCTGAGATCCGGCCACTACACTCCAGCCCGGGCGACAGAGCAAGACTCCGCCTCAAAAAAACAAACAAACAACAACAACAAAAAACAATACTTTGCAGATCATACTTGTACAACACACCCTGCACTTCCCCTGCATACATATCCATGGCTCTTTACCCTTCCATTCTTGCGTATCCTTGGATATGGGTGGACTGGCCTGTCTCTCCTCCCTTGTCCTGTCTCACCCTAAGCCAAGGACAGAGCTCTGTTCCCAGTAATGACAGATGATATCAGAGCTTAGCAGATAGCAGGGATACTGATGGAATTATTGGAATTGTCTCAGTTGATACACACACTTAGGTTTCAAGAACTTGGACATCAAAGTCATGGCTGCCTGCCTGTCTCCCTGCAGTATAGTCCTTCGGGAGCTGAAATTTCTGGCAATTGTGTGGAAAATACCTTCTCCTGCCCGTAGTAAGGGTAGGAATGAGGGTGGTGGATAAAAGAGAAAGAGGAACCAAAATCTAGAAACATGATACAATGAAGTGACAAGATAGACTATGGGCTTTGGATTCAGGAAACTTGACTCCAAATCTCAGGAATTCCATCATCATGTAAACAGGGACAGAATATTTAACCTCTCTGCAGTTCAGTTTCCTCAGCTGTAAAGTGGGGATAATACTGTCCCACCTTGTAAGCAGTGAGATTTAAATTAGAATGAGACAAATGAAAATGCTTCCTGTAATGCTAGCATAAGGCCTTAACACAAGTTTTGTTTTTGTATTTGAAAAACGCAATACTGGGGTGATCGCTGGGCTATGCCATATGGCTATACCAGTTACCACCCACCCTAACTGATATCCAGACAAGTGGATTTAAAAGTGCCAATCCTGCCCAGATGCAGTGGCTCACACCTATAATCCCAGCACTTTGGGAGGCTGAGGTGGGTGGATCACCTGAGATCAGGAGTTTGAGACCAGACTGACAAATGTGGTGAAAACCCATCTCTATTAAAAATACAAAAATTAGGGCCAGGCATGGTGGCTCATGCCTGTAATCCCAGTACTTTGGGATGCTGAGGCAGGTAGATCACAAGGTCATGGGTTCAAGACCAGCCTGACCAACATGGTGAAACCCCATCTCTACTAAAAATTAGCTGGGCATGGTGGTGGGTGCCTGTAATATCCCAGCTACTCAGGAGGCTGAGGCAGGAGAATTGCTTGAATTCAGGAGGTGGAGGTTGCAGTGAGCTGAGACTGCACCATCGCACTCCAGCCTGGGCGACGGAGTGAGACTCCGTCTCAAACAAAAACAAAAACAAAAACAAAAATTAGTCGGACACGGTGGTGTGCACCTGTAATCCCAGCTACTCAGAAGGCTGAGGCAGGAGAATCGCTTGAACCCAGGAGGCAGAGGTTGCAGTGAGCTGAGATCACGCCATTGCACTCCAGCCTGGACAACAGAGTGAGACTCTGTCTCAAAAAACAAAAACAAAAACAAAAACAGTGCCAATTCCAAAAGCAGCATGTGTGATGACATCTGTTGTGGGGAGGGACTACAGGCGTGGGCAGGAGGGGATGGTCATGCCAAGGGGACTTTTTAGTGAACTTTTTCAGGCAAAAAACCCCTACTACCACCACCAAAGGTGAGATGATCCATCGCAGAGGATAGAGGATACAGGCAGCTTTAAAAAAAAATGTTGATCTGGATCAGATGGGCTGATAAGGCCCAAACACTTACAAACCAAAGCTGCAGGTCTCTAAGGTCTTCAGAGAAGCTACACGAAATACTACGATTTCATTAGCATCCACATAGGTATCATTTTCCACAACATTTTACAATTCTTTTGTTTCACAGGGAAGGTGCACTAATTATAATGAAATATCAATAATGTATCTTAAGTAACATGTTGCTGGAAAAAATTTAAGTTAAAATGCACTACATAATAGTGCAGAAACAAAGTGCAGGTGGCAATTTTAAGACATGAAAATAATGCTGAATTAGTAGTGTCCGGAGTGATCCATTTTGCCCATCTTTGGCCAGTCCTAGAGCAGCACTCACCACAAGCTGCAGGACAAATGTGAACTAAAGAGGCTAAAATACTGAAGACCAAATAGAACCACTCTAGAGTCTATTTCGCAATGAGATACTCCTCCCTCTGTTCTGGAAACAGTGATCTGCTGTAGTTCCTAGCCTCCTGTGGCACCTATCTCCGTTGCAGTACCTACAACCAGATGTCCTCCACCATCCAGCCTCCAGGACAAGTGGTGCCCAGTGAGTCACAACCTGAGGAACGGCTGCTGGTTACCGATTTGTATTCCTGTACATACTCAACTTGGGTAGCCAGGATTTTCTCGTTTGTCTTGAATATATTTACTTCTAAAGACTGTGTTAGTCTTGTTGGGAGGTGAGCAGAGGAATGTTTACTTGCTAAAGAACATAGTAACGAACACGGTTCTCACCCCTCATAAACAGAAAGCCCATTGTCTGTGCCGTGAGGACTACCTTGTCAGGAAGATTTTACTTCTTACCTCTACAAGAAAAAAGGCTCACATTAAAATCAACCTGTGGTCACCACCCTTAGAAATTTTGTTTCAGATATTCCCATTCCTAGTGTTAGAGGCAGAAATGGAATATATAGTCTCCTCTGACCTTGGGGTCAGAAAGAAAGGGAAATCTATTCATAAAAGGAACTTAAATTCTGGCCTTGGCCTCTCAAACCTGCTTCAAGTGAAAGAAGATAGCTCAACTAACAGGAGCCTCAAGTTGAATGTCTTCTTTTTTTTGAGATGGAGTCTCCCTGTGTTGCCCAGGCTAGAGTGCAATGGCATAATCTCGGCTCACTGCAACCTCCACCTCCTGGGCTCAAGCGACTCTCCAGCCTTAGCCTCCTGAGTAGCTGGGATTACAGGCGTGTGCCACCCACGTCCAGCTAATTTTTTGTATTTTTAGTAGAGATGGGGTTTCGCCACGTTGGCCAGGCTGGTCTTGAACTCCTGACCTCAGGTG
>NC_045449.1:51697555-51697679 GCF_002776525.5 Piliocolobus tephrosceles | reverse complement strand
TTTTTTGAGACAGAGTCTCGCTCTGTTGCCCAGGCTGGAGTGCAGTGGCGTGATCTTGGCTCACTGCAAGCTCCACCTCCCGGGTTCACGCCATTCTCCTGCCTCAGCCTCCCGAGTAGCTGGG
>NC_045449.1:51693996-51697545 GCF_002776525.5 Piliocolobus tephrosceles | reverse complement strand
CCCGGGTTCACGCCATTCTCCTGCCTCAGCCTCCCGAGTAGCTGGGATTACAGGCGTCTGCCACCATGTCTGGCTAATTTTTTTGTATTTTTAGTAGAGACGGGGTTTCACCGTGTTAGGCAGGATGGTCTCAAACTCCTGACCTTGTGATCCGCCCACCTCGGCCTCCCAAAGTGCTGGGATTACAGGCGTGACCCACCGCGCCCGGCCTGGCAGAACCTTCTTAACAAGAGGGTCTCTCCAGCACATCTTTCCGAGATGCTAAGTTGGTGGGGAAAACAGACTTTGCACTCATTTGGCCAACCGCCTGAGCAGGGTCTGGCAAAAAAGCCTTTAACCCCACTTTTGATTCCTTGCTCCTATGCTGGAAGACTAACACATCTATTTCTACTGAGCAAGGAGCTTGTCTGGGGTTAGGGCACTCTCATCAAAAGGCATCTTTGATGTTTTTGAGCTGGCGCACAGCCAGATCTACAGGGAGGCTAAACTTGAGGCTGCTGAGGCGACTGAGCAGGTTGAGGGCGCTCTCAAAGCCTGTGTGTGCCATGTAGCTCCAGGGCTGGTAGTGAGGCTCGATGAGTGACCCAGACTTGCAGATGAGGTTCACCCAGGACACCAGACGCTGCTCATTCAGTGCCATGCACACCAAAGCCTTCAATTCTGAGTCTGCACTGCGCTTAAAAGGGTCGTGCTCTGTCAGCACCATGTGGATGGCTGTCAGCAGGCTCTGTTTGGGGGTCACAACAGTGCCTCCCGTAACAGGAAGGGCGAAGGACTGGGACAGCTTCCGGGCTGGGGATTCCACATAAGCTCGGCCGTTCTTAGCATGGTAGTACTTTACAAAGAGCTCCCAGGGGTGCATGGCCTCAGGGGCCGAGGAGAAGGCTGGCAGCAAACAAGCAATAGGAGCCATAACAAGGCTCATCCCTGGGGAGGAGGCATACAGTCCATGGGCCAGCAGGTCCCTTACGGCCACCGTCAGCTCCTTCCGCACAGCCATAGTCAGCTCATCCTTGCCTCCCAGAGAGAGGTCCTGGAGGTTGGCAGAGGTGATGACATGGTCGTGTGGCTGCTGCCTCAAGGCTAGCTGCTTCACTCTGTCCACTGACACCTCCAGCCTCTTCAGCAAGGGAGAGTAGTCTCGGTCAGCCTGGCCCCTCTGCCACAGGGTTGGAGGGATCTGGCCTGTGGCACAACCAAATTGGCTAACAGCAAAGATCTGGAGCACTGCCAGTGCTCGCCGCATCAGGTGCAGCCCTGTCTCCCGGACTTTCTTCACATCCTCTGCCTTTGCTGCTTAGAAAAGACAATGGCTCATTAGTGAGAGGCCATGATGGCACGGAGCTACACTCAACAAATCTCAGGCTGAGATCAGTCTGAGCCACATGCTGGGTCTCACATGAAGGCAAGAGCCACCCAGGATGTAGCTGGGCCTCCTTTTTTTGGTTAATAATAGCTGTATTGAGATATAATTCACATACCCTATGATTCACCCATTTAAGTGTTAATTCAGTGGTTTTTAGTATATTCAGAATTGTGTAACTGTCACTGCAATCAATTTTAGAATATTTCATCCTCCCCAAAAGCAATTCCATACCATCAGCGTTTCTCATTTCCCTCTTCTCCTCAGCACACCCAAGCCCTAGGCAACCACTCATCTACTTTCTGTCTCTAGAGATTTGCCTGTTCTGGAAACTACACTTACTTTTGCTGTTTCCTGGAGGCGGTCTGCTGCTGCCTGTTCTGCTGCAGCCATTTCCTGTCTTCCCATTGGCCTTGCACTCACAGTGTCCACCACCTGTCTGCAAGGGGCTTCCCACTTCATCTGAAATCAGAAATTATAGAAGAGACACTTATTTAGCTCTTTATGGCAGATCTTTAAAGGAAAAATAATACTTAATGGTGCCTATTACAAACAAGAATTTCACAAAATCTTGTCCTATTTAATTGTGTAAAATGAGGACTGGCATACAGTAGTTGGCTCAATAAATATTTGCTAAGTGAATGAACCATGAATCATTTTATGGATGAGAAGAGTAACACTAAAGAGGTTAGTAACATGCTCAAGGACATAAAACCAATGAGTAGGAGAGTGGAGATTTTAACTATCTGATTCTGAAACCCATGCTCTTTCTACTCTGCCAATGCTGTCTCCCCTACTAAGCCATCAAGCCTCTTAAATAGTACATCAAGAATTGGCACCTTTTGGCCGGGTGTGGTGGCTCATGCCTGTAGTTCCCCGTACTCTGGGAGGCTGAGGTGGGCGGATCACTTGAGGTCAGGAGTACGAGACTAGCCTGGCCAACAGTCTCTACTCTCTTTAGTAGAGACTGAAACCCCGTCTCTACTAAAAATACAAAAATTAGCCAGGCGTGGTGGCGGGAGCCTGTAATCCAAGCTACTCGGGAGGCTAAAGCGGGAGAATCGCTTGAATCTGCGAGGCGGAGGTTGCTGTGAGCCAAGATTGCGCAGGAGGTTGCCGTGAGCCAAGACTGTGCCACTGCACTCCAGCCGGGGAACAGAGTGCAACATTGTCTCCAAAAAAAAAAAAACCCCAGAATTGGCACCTTTTTACTAGTACTCAGAATATAATTATTATGACATCTAACCTTGGATGAAGTTGATGAACATCTCGAGGTCTCGGATCTGAGTTTTTAGTTGCTCAACCAACTGTTCTTTGACTCGGGCTGGGTTGACGATCTGAGCCACCGCTGCATCTACGCGCTGACGAAGCTCTTCAGTGGACAGGGAACTGATGTCCTCATTCAGATTCATGTCCAGTTTCTTTATTAACTCATCTATGATCACCTATCAAGATCACAAGCAATGAGCACACTCTTTGGAAATTTTTAGGGAGAGGGTTAGGGAGGAGAATCTAAGTATGTCTTCTGTCCTTAAATGGAAGTAAAAAAACAGACCCCTAAATTTGTGAAAGAAAATGACTTAACTGCTGATTGATCAAGGTAAGGACACAGACTCTCTACTTTTAAAGTAAAAAGAACTCTTAGTTCTCTGATAAAAATGGATCCTCCCACTCACAGTAAATTTCTACCAGGCTAGTCAGATTTCACTCAGAAGAACAACAGTATGAAAAATCCAAAGTGGCTGATGATCCAACAAACCTTATACTTAGTTGCTCTAAAGGCTTCATTCAAGGAGAATATACACTGATTTTTTTTTTTTTTTTTTGAGACAGAGTCTCGCTCTGTCATCCAGGCTGGAGTGCAGTGGCCGGAGCTCAGCTCACTGCAAGCTCCGCCTCCCAGGTTCACGCCATTCTCCTGCCTCAGCCTCCCGAGTAGCTGGGACTACAGGCGCCCGCCACCTCGCCCAGCTAGTTTTTTGTATTTTTTAGTACAGACGGGGTTTCACCACGTTAGCCAGGATGGTCTCGATCTCCTGACCTTGTGATCCGCCCGTCTCAGCCTCCCAAAGTGCTGGGATTACAGGCTTGAGCCACTGCACCCAGCCAATATACACCAATTTTTAAGAGACAGGGTCTTGCTTAGTCATGCAGGCTAGGGTCCAGTAATGTGATCATAGCTCATT
>NC_045449.1:51660457-51683996 GCF_002776525.5 Piliocolobus tephrosceles | reverse complement strand
AAAAAAAAAAAAAAAAAAAAATGGGGGCCCGGTGCAGTGGCCAGCCTGGGCAACATAGGGAGATCCCCACCTCTACAAAAAAAATTTTTTTTTAAATTAGCCAGTCATGGTAGTAAGCGCCTGTGGTCCCAGCTACTTGGGAGGCTGAGCTGGGAAGATGGATTGAGCCCAGGAGGTGGAGGATGCAGTGAGCTGTGATCATGCTGCTGCATACCAGCCTGGGCAAAAGAGTGGAAAATAAAAATCTAGGGCCAGGCGCAGTGGCTCATGCCTGTAATCCCAGCACTTTGGGAGGCCAAGTCGGACAGATTATGAGGTCAGGAGTTCGAGGCCAGGAGTTCGAGACCAGCCTGGCCAACATGGCAAAACCGTCTCTACTAAAAATACAAAAATTAGCCAGGCGTGGTGATGAGTGCCTGTAGTCCCAGCTACTTGGAAGGCTGAGGCAGGAGAATCGCTTGAACCCAGGAGGCGGAGGTTGTAGTGAGCCAAGATGGTGCCACTGCACTCTAGCCTGGGTGACAGAGTGAGACTCTGTCTCAAGGAAAAAAAATTTTTGGCTGGGTACACTGGCTCATGCCTGTAATCCAGCACTTTGGGTGGCCAAGGTGGGTGGCTTGCTTGAGCCCAGGAGTTCAAGACCAGCCTGGGCAATATGGCAAAACCCCATCTCTACAAAAAAATACAAAAAACTAGTGGAGCGTGGTGGTGCTCGCCTGTGGTACCAGTTACTCGAGAGGCTGAGGTGGGAGGATCTATTGAGCCTGGGAGTCAAGGCTGCAGTGAGTCCTGATCATGCCAGTGCACTCTAGCCTGGGCAACAGAGTGAGACCCTATCTCAAAAAAAAAAAAAAAAGAGAGAGAAAAAAAGGTAAGTGGTAAGAAGTAAATCATTCAGTTCAATGATATCTCCTACTCTGGTCCTACCTGTTCACCTGTCAATGTATAAATACAAGATTACAACTTGTAGGTGAATTAAGCACTACTTTTTTTTTTTTTTTAAGGTGGTACAATGTTTGTTTTTCTTTCTTTTTTTTTTTTTTGAGACGGAGTCTTGCTCTGTCGCCCAGGCTGGAGTACAGTGGCGCGATCTCGGCTCACTGCACGCTCCGCCTCCCGGGTTCACGCCATTCTCCTGCCTCAGCCTCCTGAGTAGCTGGGACTACAGGCGCCCGCCACCACGCCCAGCTAGTTTTTTTTTTGTATTTTTTAGTAGAGACGGTGTTTCACCTGGTAGCCAGGATGGTCTCGATCTCCTGACCTCATGATTCGCCCGTCTCGGCCTCCCAAAGTGCTGGGATTACAGGCTTGAGCCACCGCGCCCGGCCTGTTTTTCTTTTTGAGACAGAGTCTTGTTCTGTCACTCAGGCTGGAGCATAGTGGTATGATCATAGCTCACAGCAGCCTCCAACTCCTGGGCTCAAGTGATCCTCCTCCAGCCTTTGCCTCCCCAAGTGTTGGGATTAGAGTCATGAGCCACTGCACACAGTCTACCTTTTATTTTTTATTTTATTTTTTTTGAGACAAGAGTTTCGCTCTTGTTGCCCACGCTGGAGTGCGATGGCGCAATCTTGGCTCATGGCAACCTCCGCCTCCCAGGTTCAAGCCATTCTCCTGCCTCTGCCTCCCCAGTAGCTGGGATTACAGAAATGCGCCATCACATCTGGCTAATCTTTTTTTTTTTTTGTATTTTTAGTAGAGACGGAGTTTCATCATGTTGGTCAGGCTGGTCTCGAACTCCTGACCTAAGGTGATCCGCCCGCCTCAGCCTCCCAAAGTGCTGGGATTACAGGCGTGAGCCACCGCACCCAGCTAGTTTTTAATTTTTATGAGTACGTAATATGTGTATATATTTATGGGGTACATGAGATGTTGCTACAGGCATGCAATGTGTCATAATCACATCATGGAAAATGGGGTTGGCCTAGTTTCCTGGGTTTCCTGAAGGTGAAAATGAACAGAGTTTCTTATCACCTAGAACCTTTGGTGCTGTCCACTCCTTTCTAGCCCTTAAATCTGGCAGTTTGAGGTGGGTGCTTCTTGCGTAAGGAGTTGTAGGTACCTGGTCTCTGACACACACACTCACCAACAGAGAAGGGTGGAACAGTAAACACAGGATTGCACTGGAAACAGTTCAGATTAAAATAAACAGATCATTATCTGCTTGATAAATCTGCTTGGCTAAAACCAATGTAAGTAGGAAGAAAGCCACAAGTAGATTGTAGTTTGAAGAATAAAAAGGTGAAAAGGGATGGGGCATGGTGGCTCACGTCTATAATCCCAGCACTTTGGTAGGCCAAGGAGGGCAGATCGCTTGAGCTCAGGAGTTCAAGACCAGCCTGGGCAACGTGGTGAAACCCCGTCTTAACAAAAAATAAAATTAACTGGGTGTGGTGGCAAACACCTGTAGTACCAGATACTTGGGGGGGCTGAGGCAGGAGGATTGCTTGAGCCCAGGAGGCAGAGGTTGCAGTAAGCCGAAATTGCGCCACTACACTCTGGCCTAGGTGACAGAGTGAGATCCTGTCTCAAAAATAAACAAACAAATAAATAAATAAAGTGAAAAGGCAGTGTACCTCAATACTTCCAATAAAGCCAGCACTTTGTGCACTTCCAGAGATGCAAAGCTTGTAAGGAAACGTTTACCTGGTGTCTTATACATAGTTTCACTACTTCTGGGGTAGGCACACTGAATCGATCTTGTCAGTTACCAGAGGACCTCATTCAGAATACCTAATGATTCATCAGGATGGATGAAGAGTTTAAAAATTTCAACATTATAGCCTGCACGGTAACGCACGCCTGTAGTCCTGAGGCTGAGGCGGGAGGATGGCTTGAGACCAGGAGTTCGAGACCAGCCTGGGCAACATACCAAGACCTTCCCCCCCGCTTTTTTAAAAAAGGAAAATTCCAACATTAGGAAATTTATATAATCAAGAGTTGTGTTTATTTCAGTTACTAAGAGACCCTACTGTTAACCCAAACTCCCACCCAGAGAAGTGTAAAGACTGCCCAGATTTCAGGAAAGCAGGGACAGGGAGTTAACCTAAACTTCCATGGATTCCAACTCACTGTCCTTTCCTTTGCCAATTTTCCCAATCCCCGGAGTCGGGGTCCTCTAGCAGCGTAAGTGTTCAAGACTTAGATACGTGAGGGGAAGGTGAGTGGGCGCAGCACACTGCTCTTGGCTGCTCTGCTGCCCTCTGAACGACTCACTTTGCTCACCGCTCCTCTACCCCTCACGTCATCACGCACCGGCATCTCTCCACATCTTTCGTGCACACCGTTCACCCTGTTTCCCAGGCCTCTGTCCTCTTGCCCTTCAGCCGGCCCCGCACTCCAGTCTCCTGGTCTCCGACACACGTACTCACCAACCGAGTCGCGGAGGCTTCTCCTCTCATGCACCATCATCCGGGTCTAGATCGCCACCCACACGATCCCCCTATTCCCATATCCCTCGCGGCCCGGCTCCGACCGCTTACCTGGTCCTCGCCCCGCAACCGTGGCCGGTCTCCCGGCAGCCCATCGCCCTCATCGCTGGCGGGGTCGCCGGGCCCTTCGTAACCTAGGACGTGAGGGCAGCCGCGGAAGGCGAAGTCTTCGAGCTCCCGCAGAAGGCGCTGCTGCTCCGCCGGCGCCCCGCGCACCACCTGTCGCAGGCGGAACTGCACCTGCGCGAAGTGCGAGGACAGCGCCAGCAGCGCCGAGTCCAGCCGCCGCCGCTCTGCCCGCAGCCGCCGCAGCGTCCGGCCCGGCGAATCGGGCGGGGAGCCCGGCACCGCGCCAGGCTCCTCGGCCGCCGTCTCTTCGAAAAACGCGGTTGCTCCAGGCCCGGCCTCCGCCACCGCCCCCACCGGGGCCCAGCGCACCGCCTCGCACGGTGGCAGCAGCTCCTCTTCCTCCTCCTCTTCGTTTTTCGCTTTTGGCCCAACAGCCGCCACCGCCGTTACCGGCTCTGCAGCCGCTTCGACAGCCGCCATCTTCCCGGAAACCCCGCAGCACGTCAGCCGCGCCCCCCCTGCTGCCATGGCAACGGCGTGTTGGCCTGAACCCCAGAGGAGTGGTGGGCGGCGCCTGAAGTTCCGAAGTCCCCGAGGGCGCCCTTTCCCGGGGGATTTAATTCAGGACAATAATGTTTTATTGAGCACCTATTGTGAATCAGACACTGAGCACACAGCGTTGGAGAAACAGGTGAATGATACCGGGGAAAAGTCATTCCCTGCGTGTAGCGTCTAGAGCAGCCTTTGCCCTGATTCCAGCAGATGGATTGTCTATTCGGCTGCAAGGATTAAACTCTCCCAGAGTATCTCCAGAGTGCAGATCCCTTGGCTTCCAGGTCATGTTCTCTGTTGCTCTCAACTGTTCTCCCGACCATATAAGGGGAGGCAGCTGCTGGGGGCGTCCCCAGGATCTAAAGATAGCGGCCCCTGCCTGGAACTCTAAATGCCACCCTGGAGCGGGAGCGGCAATGGCACGGTGAGTGTTTCCGGCTCCGGTGCTCCCCCTGGCCCTTTTCCCTGGAGATTCCCTGCTCCAGGTCTTCTGGGCGCTTCAGGTTCTGTGAGGCCCCACGGGAGCCCCAGACCCCTGGTCTCTGTAACTGTGGGGTGAGGGAAGGTGTGACCTGAATGTTCTCCTTGACCTACTTTCCTAGTCTGGCACGTTCTATTCTTCCCAGGTTCACACTCACACACCCACCCACTCCTGTCATTCCCTTTCCTTTCACCCCTTCTGTCTCATTTAGCTCCACTTTGAAAAAACTGTGGCATCAAACATCCCTGGGTAGTCTCCTGCTTCCATCTTTCCCAAATGCCCTCAGTCTTCCCTCTCCTACCCCTATGAAGCCCCAACTCAACTTCTCTTTAGGCAGCACGCCCGGACCCTATGGTATGACAGGCCCAAGTATGTGTTCATGGAGTTTTGTGTTGAGGACAGCACCGATGTCCACGTGCTTATTGAGGATCACCGCATTGTGTTCAGGTAGTGGCCCTCCCCTCTGAAGGCCTGGCTTCCCAGGAACCTCCCTCTTCTCCTAATGTCCCCAAACAGAGTATTCTGCATCTCCTCAGCTTCATTGTCTCCTCAGCTGCAAGAATGTCGATGGAGTGGAGTTGTACAATGAGATTGAGTTCTATGCCGAAGTGAACTCCACGGTAAGGGTGAGATGGGACAGTAAGGTCTGGATGGAAACCGGGCTGCCCGGGGAAACTGGAGATTAATTCTAAACCCCAGACCCTAAGAATGAGGCTCTCTATCTGGCAGGACTCCCAGGATAAGCGCTCTTCCCGCTCTATTACTTGCTTTGTGAGGAAATGGAAGGAAAAGGTGGCCTGGCCCCGGCTTACCAAGGAGGATATCAAGGTAGGTGTATGGAAAGTGGCCTGCTCCTTCTCTCCATGTACCCAGGTTAGAGTTGGGATTGTCCTTGCCTCCTTTCTAGCCAACATTCAATCACTCACCAAGTCCTGCCTAATCTTTTTTTCCCCAACTGTATTAGTCTCTCTTATTTTTATTTTATTTTTTTATTTTTGAGACGGAGTTTCGCTCTTGTTGCCCAGGCTAGAGTGCAATGGCATGATCTCAGCTCACTACACCTCCACCTCCCAGGTTCAAGAGATTCTCCTGCCTCAGTCTCCCGGGTTTCTTTTTTTTTTTGAGACGGAGTCTCGTTCTGTCGCCCAGGCTGGAGTGCAGTGGCCGATCTCAGCTCACTGCAAGCTCCGCCTCCCGGATTTATGCCATTCTCCTGCCTCAGCCTCCCGAGTAGCTGGGACTACAGGCGCCCGCCACCTCGCCCAGCTAGTTTTTTGTATTTTTTAGTAGAGATGGGGTTTCACCGGGTTAGCCAGGATGGTCTCAATCTCCTGACCTCGTGATCCGCCCGTCTCAGCCTCCCAAAGTGCCGGGATTACAGGCTTGAGCCACCGCGCCCGGCCAGAGACGGGGTCTCAACTTGTTGGCCAGGCTGATCTCAAACTCCTGACCAGTTGATCCGCCTGCCTCGGCCTCCCAAAGTGCTGGGATTACAGCCATGAGCCATGGCACCGAGCCTCGGCCAATTCTTGTTTTTTATATTCCAGTCCCAGAAGTAGTTTCCACTGTAGAAATTAATTGATCAGTCTTATTCTTTCTTTCTTTCTTTTTTTTTTTTTTGAGACGGAGTTTTTCTCTTGTTGCCCAGGCTGGAGTGCAATGGCACCATCTCAGCTCACTGCAACCTCCACTTCCCGGATTCAAGCGATTCTCCTTCCTCAACCTCCTGAGTAGCTGGGATTACAGGCGTGCGCCACCACACCCAGCTAATTTTTCGTATTTTTTTGAGACAGAGTCTCATTCTGTCACCCAGGCTAGAGTGCAGTGGCATGAACTCGGCTCACTGCAACCTCTGTCTCCTGGGTTCAAGTGATACTCCTGCCTCAGCCTCCTGAGTAGCTGGGATTACAGGTGCCCGCCACCATGCCCAGCTAATTTTTGTAGTTTTAGTAGAGACAGGGTTTCGTCATGTTGGCCAGGCTGGTCTACCATACCCAGCTAATTTTTGTAGTTTTAGTAGAGACAGGGTTTTGTCATGTTGGCCAGGCTGGTCTTGAACTCCTGACCTCAGGTGATCTGCCCGCCTCGGCCTCCCAAAGTGCTGGGATTACAAGCCTGAGCCACCGTGCCTGGCCATTTTTTGTATTTTTAGTAGAGATGGGGTTTCGCCATGTTGACTAGGCTGGTCTGAAACTTCAGACCTCAGGTGATCCGCCTGCCTCAGCCTCCCAGGGTGCTGGGATTATAGGCATGAGCCACCATACCTGCCCCTGATTAATCTTGTTATTGCTATTAGTGGCTTATAACCAGGCTCTACTGACTCCTAAATATTAATGAATTCACTACTTAATTTCTTCCTAGTTTAAGCCTCATCCAACATATGGTGAGAAGTTTGTTGGGTATTTTCAGTCTCATTTTCAGTCCATCCTCTGCATTGCCCCCAGCATGGTCTGTCTAAAACATATTTGACCCTGACACTCTCCCACTTAAGGCCCTCCAATGTATCCTCTTTAAAGGTTGAAAACTGACTGCTTGATAGCTGGATCTGGCTCTCAGATTTGTTTTAATCTTTTTTTTTTTTTTTTTAAGATGGAGTCTCACTCTGTCGCTCAGGCTGAAGTGCAGTGCCGTGATCTCGGCTCACTGCAAACTCTGCCTCCCAGGTTCACGCCATTCTCCTGCCTCAGCCTCCTAAGTAGCTGGGACTACAGGTGCCTGCCACCACGCCCAGCTAATTTTTTGTATTTTTAGTAGAGATGGGTTTCACCATGTTAGCCAGGATGATCTTGATCTCCTGAACTCGTGATCTGCCCACCTCGGCCTCCCAAAGTGGTGGGATTACAGGTGTGAGCCACCCTGCCCAGCCTGTTTTAATCTTTACATTGTCAAAAATTATTTTAAGGCTGGGTGTGGTGGCTCACACTTATAGTCCCAGCACTTTGGGAGGCAGAGGCAGGTGGATTGCTAGAGGTCAGGAGTTCGAGACCAGCCCAGACAACACAGTGAAACCCCATCTCTACTAAAAATACAAAAAATTAGCTGGGCATAGTGGTACACACCTGTAGTCCTAGCTATTCAGGAGGCTGAGGCAGGAGAATCACTTGAACCTGGGAAGTGGAGGTTGCAGCGAGCTGAGATCGTGCCACTGCACTCCAGCCAGGGCAACAGAGCAAGACTTCGTCTCAAAAAAAAAAAAAAAAACTGGCTGGGCGCGGTGGCTCACGCCTATAATTCCAGCACTTTGGGAGGCCAAGGCAGATAGATCATGAGGTCAGGAGTTCAAGAGCAGCCTGGCCAACATGGTGAAACCCCATCTCTACTAAAAATACAAAAATTAGCCGGGTATGATGGCGTGTGCCTGTAATCCCAGCTACTTGGGAGGCTGAGGCAGGAGAATCGCTTGAACCCAGGAGGCAGAGGTTGCAGTGAGCTGAGACTGCACCACTGCACTCCAGCCTGGCAACAGAGTGAGACTCTGTCTCAAAAAAAAAAAAAAAAGAAAATATTTTGACTCATTACTGACATTAAAAATTTTTTATTAGTTACTGACATTTAAAAATGTGCATCTTCTAAAAATCCAGACTATAAGCTTCTGTTGAAAAATGGGAGGCTGGGAGAGGTGGCTCACAATCCCAGCACTTTGGGAGGCTGAGGTGAGTGGATTGCTTTAGGTCAGGAGTTCAAGACCAGCCTGGCCAACATGGCAAAACCCCATCTTTACTAAAAATACAAAAAATTAGCCGGACGTGGTGGTGCAAGCCTGTAGTCCCAGCTACTCGGGAGGCTGAGGCGAAGAATTGCTTGAACCCGAGAGGCAGAGGTTGCAGTGAGCTGAGATCTCACCACCGCACTCCAGCCTGGGCAATAGAGTGAGACTCCGTTTCAAAAAAAAAAAAAAGCGGGGGCCAGTTTCGGTGTCTCACGCCTGTAATCCCAGCACGCAGCACTTTGGAAGACTTAGGCGGGCAGATCACGAGGTCAGGAATTTGACACCAGCCTGGCCAACGTGGTGAAACCCCGTCTCTACTAAAAATACAAAAGTTAGCCAAGCATGGTAGCGCATGCCTGTAATCCCAGCTACTCTGGAGGCTGAGGCAGGAGAATTGCTTGAACCCAGGAGTCAGAGGTTGCAGTCAGCTGAGATCACTCCACTGCACTCCAGCCGGGGCAACAGAGCGAGACTCTGTCTCAGAAAAAAAATAAAAGAAAAAGAAAAATGGGAGAATCCAGCCCCACTGATACACATTCCCAAATGCCTCAAGTTGAAGTTTTCAGTGGAGCATGTACTTTACCTCACTTGTTCCTTTTCATTACCTCCCTGATTCTTTTGGGTGTTTGAGCTTTTGATTTCCTGCCCTTTAGGTTGAGATCCAGGCACCGTAACATAACACACTAGCACATCCCATACTCTCTGCCGCAAGCTTTACCTTCTAGCCACAGCAGACTGTTGTGTTTTGTTTCTTTTACATAAACCAGGCTGTTTCTCACCTCTGTACCTTTGCTCAAGGTATACCTTCTTCCTGAAGAGTCACCATGTACTTCACCCACCCAATCCCTGGGTATCCTTCAAGGCCCTGCCACTCCAGGAACCTGGGTTCCTGTAACTCCTTTTGGGGTTCCCATGATGTCCCCTATATAACTCCACCACCATACTTTTCACACTGTATTATAGTGCTTTATTTACATCTTCCTCCCCAGCTTGCTTCCAAATGGCTGGGACAGTGTGTTGACCTTTTTTTTTTTTTTTTTTTTGACACAGGATGTTGCACTGTTACTCAGGCTGGAGTATAGTGGCATAATCAAGGTTCACAGCAGCTTCGCCCTTCTGGGCTCAAGCAATCCTCTCACCTTAGCCTCTTGAGCAGGTGGGACAACAGAAATGTGCCACCATGCCTAGCTGATTTTTGTATTTTTTGTAGAGATGGGGTTTCGCCATGTTGCCCCAGTCTGGTCTCAAACCCCTGGGCTCAAGCAATTGATGTGCCTTGGCCTCCCAAAGTGCTGTGATTATAAGTGATAGCCACTGTGCCAGGCCAGAACATTTTTATAAACCCTGTGTCAAGCTGAGAGTCTGGCCATAGTATATATTCAATAAATATCCTTTTTTTTTTTTTTTTTTTGAGACAGAGTCTCACTCCATTGCCCAGGTTGGAGTACAGTGGCATGATCTCGATTCACTGCAACCTCCACCTTCCAGGTTCCAGTAATTCTCCTGCGTTAGCCTCCAGAGTAGCTGGGATTACAGGTGCCCGCCACCATGCCCAGCTAATTTTTGTATTTTTAGTAGAGATGGGGTTTCACCATGTTGGCCAGGCTGGTCTCAAACTCCTGATGTCAAGTGATCCACCTGCCTCCACCTCCCAAAATGCTGGGATTACAGGTGTTAGTCACTGCACCTGACTAATAAATATCTTTTGAATGAAGGAGTGAATAACTTCTTCCCTGTATAAATGTGGAAACTTTGGAAAATGGACCTTGAAGGGTTGTCTCTGACTCCACGGAATGCAGCTTGTCTTTTTTTTTTTTTTTTTTTGTGACAGAGTTTCACTCTTGTTGCCCAGGCTGGAGTGCAGTGGTGCGATCTCAGCTCACTGCAGCTTCCACCTGCTAGGTTCAAGTGATTCTCCTGCCTCAGCCTCCCAAGTAGCTGGCATTACAGGCATGTGCCACCATGCCCAGCTAATTTTGTATTTTTAGTAGAGATGGGGTTTTACCATGTTGGCCAGGCTGGTCTTGAACTCCTGACATCAGGTGATCCACCCACCCTGGCCCCGCAAAGTGCTGGGATTACAGGTGTGAACCACTGCGCCTGGCTGCAGCATGTCTGTCTTGTTGGTTGACTCCTATGTTGCTTTATGATACAATTATCTTTCCAGATGTGTTGTCTCTTCAGTCAATTGGCTCCTGGAGGGTAGGAGTTCTTCTTCTTCTTCTTTTTTTTTTTTTTTTTTTTAAGACAGAGTCTTGCTCTGTCACCCAGGCTGGAGTGCTATGGCGTGATCTCAGCTCACTACAACCTCCACCTCCCAGGTTCCAGCAATTCTCCTGCTTCAGCCTCCCGAGTAGCTGGGATTAGAGGCACCCACTACCACACCTGGCTAATTTTTGCATTTTCAATAGGGAGATGGGGTTTCACCATGTTGGTCAGGCTGGTCTTGAACTCCTGACCTCATGATCCACCTGCCTCGGCCTGTCAGAGTGCTGGGATTACAGGCGTGAGCCACCACGCCCAGCCTTCCTTTTTTTTTTTTTTTTTTTTGAGATGGAGTCTTGCTCTGTCACCCAGGCTGGAGTGCAGTGGCACGATCTTGGCTCACTGCAACCTCTGCCTCCCGGGTTCAAGCGATTCTCTTGCCTCAGCCTCCCAAGTAGCTGGGACTACAGACGCCCATCACTACGCCGGGCTAACTTTTATACTTTTAGTAGAGACGGGGTTTCACCATATTGGCCAGGCTGGTGTCGAACTCCTCACCTTGTGATCCTCCTGCCTTGGCCTTCCAAAGTGCTGAGATTACAGGCGTGAGCCACCATGCCTGGCTGGAGGGTGGGACTTCTGAGATTTTCAGACCCTATCATGCCTAGCTTTGTGTTTAGATTAGCAGGTTCCTGGTAAATCTTTGTGAATGATGATGATGACATGGGAATCTAGAGGGGGCTGGTCAAAGGGGTGCAGTTGGGAGGACTATGGACCTACCGACCCTCTTTTCCCCAAGTATGCTCCCATGCATATGCTCACACTCTCCCACACACTCCTGCTCCTGCCCTCCTGGCCTGTGACTGTTGGCGCTTCTTCTTGCAGCCAGTGTGGCTGTCTGTGGACTTTGATAACTGGAGAGACTGGGAAGGGGATGAAGAGGTGGAGCTGGCTCAGGTGGAACATTATGCAGAGGTGAGAGACAGTACCTGCTGTGTTCTGCTCACTTGATCATTCTTTGTGTTTCTCTGCACACATGTCTCTGGAGGATTGTCACTGGGGCCACGCAGAGATATGCAAGCTCTCTAGGCAGGTTACTCATTGATGCTGATGTTCTTTACCTATTTTGTGCAATGTTTATTTAATAGGGGTGAGGATGAGAGGAAAGAATATTATTGAAATTATATACACATTGATTCACTTATTCAGTGTGGAGCCTGTATTCTGAAGAAGTTTGACAAAAGCTTTTTCCACTTTTCTGTAATTCTTGTTCTCCTATTTTCTGTGTGTGTGTGTGTGTGTGTGTGTGTGTGGTTTTCTATCGTCCAGGCTGGAGTGCAATGGCACGATCTCAGCTCATTGCAACCTCCACCTCTGGGTTCAAGCAATTTTGCCCCAGCCGCCTGAGTAGCTGGGATTACAGGTGCCCACTACCACGTCTGGCTAATTTTTGTATTTTTTTAGTAGAGATGGAGTTTCACCATGTTGGCCAGGCTGGTCTCGAACTCCTGACCTCAGGTGATCCAGCTGCCTCAGCCTCCCAAGTGATGGGATTACAGGTGAGAGCCACTGCGCCTGTCCTGTGTGTGTGGTTTTCTTTTCAAGATGGAGTCTTGCTCTGTCTCCCAGGCTGGAGTGCAGTAGCTCTCTGCAACCTCCGCTTCCCAGGTTCAAGCGATTCTTGTGCTTCAGCCACCTGAGTGGCTGGGATTACAGGCATGCGCCACCACCCCTGGCTAATTATTTTTTTGTATTTTTGGTAGAGATGGGGTTTCATCATGTTGGCCAGCCTGGTCTGGAACTCCTAGCCTCAAGTGATCTGTCTCAGCCTCCCAAAGCACTGAGATTACAAATGTGAGCCACCAAACCTGGCCTGCGTGTGTGTGTGTGTGTGTGTGTGTGTGTGTGTGTGTGTTTGTTTTCTTGAGCCAGACAACTTCGTGGGAAGTTAAAACTAGCAGTATAAAAATTCACATCATAAATCATTGGCTTCCAATAAATCACACACTGTGTCGTTATATTATTTGGTTTCAGTTATAAAAACACTAGCCGATTCCAATCTTGTAAGGAGGATGGATTTGTAAGGAGGATGCTCTGTGTGTGTCTTTGTGTTTAAATTTTTTTTAAGAAGGGGATCAATTTACTTTTCTCAAATTCATTCCAGTGATGTTTTAAAGATGGGAGCAGTTGCCTGACCAGTCTGGCTGCAGCCATTCTTCTGTGGCCCATCAGTGTGCAGATTGTTCTTCCCTCACTCCCTTCTCCCTTATGGTTATTTTTTCTTCCCACTAGCTTTTGAAGAAGGTCAGCACCAAGAGACCTCCACCTGCCATGGATGATTTGGATGTAAGTAAAGCCGTCCCCTCAACCCTTCAGTTTCTTTGTAGCCTTTAAAATTAACCCACCAGAGAGCTCCTATCCCAGTTCCTAGCACACAGTAGTTCTCAGTGCCTGTTAACCCAATTTGAATTTGACCCAAGAGGGCTAATATTCTTTTTGCGGGGGCATGGGGGAGGAGTTTCACTCTGTCGCCCAGGCTGGATGCAGTGGCCCAATCTCAGCTCACTGCAACCTCTGCCTCTTGGGTTCAAGCGATTCTCCTGCCTCAGACTCCTGAGTAGCTGGGAATATAGGTGCCCGCCACCACACCTGGCTAATTTTTGTATTTTTAGTAGAGACAGGGTTTTGCCATGTTGGCCAGACTGGTCTCAAACTCCTGACCTCAGGTGATCCACCCTCCTTGGCCTCCCAAAGTGCTGGGATTACAGGCGTGAGCCACCGTGCCTGGCCCAAGAAGGCTAATATTCTTCTCCAGGCTTTAGAAAACCCTAGCAAGACCCTCCTGCTTTCCATCTCCCCCTCTGTTTCTCCATCCTAGAGAAGACCTGGCCCTGCCGAGCATCTTTACAGCTGTGAGGAGCAATAGCATTAATTAAAATTCTGAAACTAGGGTGGGTGTGGTGGCTCACGCCTGTAATCCCAGCACTTTGGGAGGCCAAGGCAGGTGGATCGCTTGTGCTCAGCAGTTTGAGACCAGCCTGGGCAACTGGGCAAAACCCTGTCTCTACCAAAAATACAAAAATTAGCCAGGCATGGTAGCCTATAACCCCAGCTACTCAAGAGGCTGAGGTGGGAGGATCGCTTGAGACTATGGGGTAGAGGTTGCAGTGAGCTGAGATCACGCCATTGCACTCCAGCCTGGGTGATGAAGCAAGACCCTGTCTCAAAAAAAAAAAAAAAAAATCTGGAAACTATTGATGTAAGACAAAGTAGCATTGGTTTACTTAATATCCAAAGTAAGTTAAAACCTTCATATTGGCTGGGCGCGGTGGCTCAAGCCTGTAATCCCAGCACTTTGGGAGGCCGAGACGGGCGGATCACGAGGTCAGGAGATCGAGACCATCCTGGCTAACATGGTGAAACCCCGTCTCTACTAAAAAATACAAAAAACTAGCCGGGCGAGGTGGTGGGCACCTGTAGTCCCAGCTACTCGGGAGGCTGAGGCAGGAGAATGGCATAAACCCGGGAGGCAGAGCTTGCAGTGAGCTGAGATCCGGTCACTGCACTCCAGCCTGGGCGACAGAGCGAGACTCCGTCTCAAAAAAAAAAAAAAAAAAAAAAAAAAAACCTTCATATTAGCCTCCTAGGTTGGGTGGTGTAGGAAATCACAAAAAGAAACTTGGAGAGCAGGAGGGAGGGAGCAGTTTATTTGTTAACACAAATGTTCCTGCTTTGCAGGGTCTACAGGTGCTTTGTCTTTTTTTTTTTTTTTTCCTCTAGGATGATTCTGACAGTGTGGATGCAACAAGTAATTAACTTTCTACTACAGCAAAGCTGGGAAGGCGGCTGTGGCTATTTTCCAGTTGTTCTGGAAAGCTAGCGCCTAGACCTTTGTCAGCGCTTTGGCTATGCACCAAGTTCCTCTGACACCTCTGAACTTTCCTAGAAGCTCTTTATTAAGGGTCGTCCTTCAAGCTTGTCTTCCTTCTAGGCACTTGACTATGGCCTCACATCAGATGCAGGATCAGGGAGGGGTAGACTGGTAGGGCTTCGGATTTCTTACTGATTGGTTTATAATCTCTATGTTTAGGCCACTTGATTATTTGAGTATGTGTGTGTGTGTGGCAAAACAAAAGCCAAAGAAGAAGAATGGAGATTATAGAAATCTCTATTATATGTGCATATGGGGCAAAACAAAAAGCCAAAGAAGAAACAGATTATAATAAATCTCTAGGAACTGTTCTCTGTCTGTTTCCTTATTGTACTTATTTCTCCTGGTGGCAAGCCTCTTCTCCCTCTAGTAACCAAGCTAGAGTGGTTCCTCTTGCCCAGATTTGTGCTCTGATTTCTTACAGCTAATTCTGTCATCTCTAGAACCAGCCATTTCAGCTTCCTGCACACTCTAGAAATCTCTTTATACTTTTTTTCCCCCCCAAGATGGAGTCTTGCTCTGTTGCCCAGGCTGGAGTGCAGCGGCATGATCTCAGCTCACTGCAACCTCCGCCTTCCAAATTCAAGCAATTCTCCTGCCTCAGCCTCCCAAGTAACTGGGACTACAGACGTACACCACCAGACTCAGCTACTTTTTGTATTTTTTACCTGACATGGGGTTTCACCATGTTGGCCACACTGGTCTTGAACTCCTAACCTCAAGTGATCCACCCACCTCAGCCTCCCAAAGTGCTAGGATTACATGTGTAAGCCACCACACACGGCCCTCTTTATACTTTTAAAACTGATTGTTACCCTAGTTAATGTCTATGTTTATTTGTCCATTCAACAGCTATTCCATTTCTCCATAAACATTTTTTGAGTGCCTAATGTGTACAACTGACTATAACTTAAACAAAATAAATGCATTGCCTACAGACTTTGCTCTTGAACTCATGGTAAACTATTAGGATTTACTTTAAAAGTAAACTTTATTTATTTATTTATGTTTGAGATAAAGTCTTGCTTTCTTGCCCAGGTTGGAATACAGTGGTACATTCATTATTCACTGGAGCCTTGACATCCTGGGCTCAAGTAATCCTGCCTCAGCCTCCTGGGTAGCTAGGACTACACTGGACCTGACTAAGTTAAAAAATATTTTTGTAGGCTGGGCACGGTGGCTCACGCTTGTAATCCCAGCATTTTGGGATGCTGAGGTGGGTGGATCACCTGAGGTTGGGAGTTTGAGACCAGCCTGACCAACATGGAGAAACCCTGTCTCTACTAAAAATACAAAATTAGCCAGGCATGGTGGCTCATGCCTGTAATCCCAGCTGCTCCAGAGGCTGAGGCAGGAGAATGGCTTGAATCCGGGAGGTGGAGGTTGCTGTTGGCCGAGATCACGCCATTGCACTCCAGCCAGGGCAACAAGAGCGAAACTCCATCTCAAAAAAAAACCCAGATATATATTACATGTTTTATATATATAATATATGTTATATATGTTATAATATGTTATATATTATATAATATATAAAATACATGTTATATATAATATATCTAAAACACGTTTTAGATATATAATATATATTATATAATTTTTATAAAGACATAGTCTTGCTATGTTGCCCAGGCTGCTCTCGAACTCCTGGCCTTAAGCCTCCTGCCTCATCCTCCCAAAGTGCTGGGATTATAGGCCTGAGCTACCATCCCTGGCCCCATACTGCATTATAAATACTATAATACCTATAATTTATTTTATGCTACATAGTTCTAAGGTATAATTATATAATATACAAAACAATATATAACATGGAACATAAACATATATAGTATGTATTATTTATATGCAGTATATTATCAAAACTTAATCATAATTAGCAAATGTGATGTGTGTGCCTGTGTGTGTACACAACTGGAATCACACCATCCGTATCTTGCACTGTGCCCTTTTTCATTTAATATATATTGGAGATCTTTACAAGTCAGAACATATAGATCTAACTCTTTTTTCATGGCTACATGGTATTCCATTGAATGTATTTTTCATAATTTCACAGGTTCCTTATTGAGGGACATGTAGGTTGTTAGTCTTTTACCATTTTCTTTCTTTCGTTTTCTTTTTTTTTTGAGACGAAGTCTCACTCTTGTCCCCCGCAGGCTGGAGTGCGATGGCGTGATCTTGGCTCACTGCAACCTCCGCATCCCGGGTTCAAATGATTCTCCTGTCTTGGTCCCCCTAGTATCTGAGATTATAGGCGCCTGCCACCACACCTGGCTAATTTTTGTAGTTTTAGTAGAGACGGGGTTTTACCATGTTGGCCAGGCTGGTCTAGAACTCCTGACCTCAGGTGATCCACCTGCCTTGGCCTTCCAAAGTGCTGGGATCACAGGCATGAGCCACCATGACCAACGGTCTTTTACCATTTTCAAACAATGGTGCCATCAACACTTAAAAATGTGGATCTTCACGTATTTTTGCCAGAATGCCTGTAGGGTACATTTCTAGAAGTAGAATTGCTAAGTCAAAGAGTAGATAAAATACAGTTAAACATTTTGATAGCTGTTACCAAGTTGCTCTTTGATGAAATTGTACCAATTCTCACTCCTGTGAACATTGAGTGTTCCATTCTCTAAAAGGTTTCAGATATTTGACAAGATACAAATTAGTACCTGGTTTAATTTGCTTTTTTTTTTTTGAGATGTAGTCTCCCTCTGTCAGCTAGGCTGGAGTGCAGTATCGTGATCTCAGCCAATGGCAACCTCCACCTCCCAGGTTCAAGTGATTCTCCTGCTTCAGCCTCCTAAGTACCTGGGATTACAGGCACCTGCCACCACACTGAGCTAATTTTTGTATTTTTAGTAGACACAGGGTTTTGCCATGTTGGCCAGGCTGCTATCAAACTTCTGGTCTCAACTGATCCAGGCACCTTGGCCTCCCACACTGCTGGGATTACAGATGTGAGCCACTGTGTCCGGCCCAAACTATTTTTTTAAAATTAAATTAATTTTTTTATTTTATTTATTTATTTATTTATTTATTTATTTATTTATTTATTTATTTATTTATTTTTTTGAGACGGAGTCTCGCTGAATTCCCCAGGCTGGAGTGCAGTGGCGCGATTTCGGCTCACTGCAACCTCCCCCCCCTCGGGTTAAAGTGATTCTCCCGCCTTGGCCTCTCAAGTAGCTGGGATTATATAGGCACGTGCCACGACGCCTGGCTAATGTTTTTGTATTTTTAGTAGAGACGGGTTTCACTATGTTGGCCAGGCTGGCCAAACTGTTTACTTTTTTTTTTTTTTGAGACGGAGTCTCGCTCTGTCACCCAGGCTGGAGTGCAGTGGCTCGATCTCCCCTCACTGCAAGCTCCACCTCCCAGGTTCACGCCATTCTCCTGCCTCAGCCTCCCGAGTAGCTGAGACTACAGGCGCCCGCCACCATGCCCGCTATTTTTTTGTATTTTTAGTAGAGACGGGATTTCACTGTGTTAGCCAGGATGGTCTCGATCTCCTGACCTCGTGATCCGCCTGCCTCGGCCTCCCAAAGTGCTGGAATTACAGGCGTGAGCCACCGCGACCGGCCTTACTTTTTTTTTTTTTTTTTTTTTTTAAATTGAGACAGAGTCTCTGCCGCTCAGGCTGGAGTGCAGTGGTGCAATCTCTGCTCACTGCAAACCCGCCTCCCGGGTTCCAGCGATTCTCCTGCGTCAGCCTCGTGAGTATGTGGGATTACATGTGCCCGCCACCACGCCCGGCTAATTTTTGTATTTTTAGTAGAGACGGCTTTTTTTTTTTTTTTTTTTTGAGACGGAGTCTCGCTCTGTTGCCCAGGCTGTAATGCAGTGGCACCATCTCAGCTCCCTGCAAGCTCTGCCTCCTGGGCTCCCGCCATTCTCCTGCTTCAGCCTCCGGAGTAGCTGGGACTACAGGCGCCAGCCACCTCGCCCGGCTAGCTTTTTGTATTTTTTAGTAGAGACGGGGTTTCACCGTGTTAGCCAGGATGGTCTCGAACTCCTGACCTCGTGATCCGCCCGTCTCGGCCTCCCAAAGTGCTGGGATTACAGGCTTGATGTTTTTGTTTGTTTGTTTTCCTCCTGGTCTTGTCCTTTGCAAAGCCTTAGAACAGTCGTTAAGCAACCCAGCAAATATGCAATTCGCGTTTTCAGTAAATTTATCCAAACCGCATTCCATTCTTTACCCTCGTGCTTCTGCGCAGACACGCTCCCTTAATGACGTTTGTCCCACGTCGCTCTCCGTTCGCTCCCAGGCTTCTCTGCGCGTGCGGCTCCCTCTGCGCCTGCAGGTATGGCGTTCCGGTGTCAGCGTGACAGCTATGCTCGAGAGGTACGGCGTCGCGGGCGAGGCACTTGAGACTACTCGGCCGGCAAGGCGGTTTGGGGAAGAGGGTGTCACGTGGAGGGATTCAGTCCCGGTGTGGAGAGGGCTAGGGCTGGGGCTGGGGTCGGGGCTTATTCTCTCATTCCTCTCCCTTCAGTTCACCACCACCGTGGTCTCCTGCCGTCCCGCGGAGCTGCAGACTGAAGGGAGCAACGGCAAGAAAGTGCTGAGCGGTTTCCACGTAGTGCTGGAAGACACATTGCTTTTCCCTGAGGGCGGGGGACAGGTACCAAGCCAATCTCTTCCCAGGAAGCCCCAAATTTCTTTGTGCTCAGGCAGGAAATGCTCTCCTGCTCCTTTTTTCTCAGCCATGATGAATTCAGATGAGCCTTAACTTAATTCATTTTGTTATTCATTTAATAAGTATTTATCAGCAAATGCTTATCTAGACTTAACATATGCTAGATATTATTCCAGGCTGTAAGGATAACCGGTGAACAACACGGTGCCTTTATATACGTGGAATGTTTATTGAAGACAATTGTGCGTGTTAGGTATAGTAAGTAATAAATAAAAACCAAGTAAAGGGAAAGAGAGTGATAGGTTACGTGTCTAGATGAAGGGTAATTTACTTCAGTAGAGACCTAAACGAAGTGAGAGGGTGAGTCTTTGCAATTATCTAGTGGTGCTGGGGGCAGGGGGCGTATTCAAGCAGATAGAATAGCGGGTGCAAAGGCCTCAAGGAAGGAATCAGCTTCGGGTGTTTGTTAGGGACTGAAAAAGATGTTCCTGAAGGAGTTCAGGTGAGATAAACGGGTTACAGTAGTACAGCAGAGAGCATACTTACCAGTGCTGTGATGAGGACTAGGTACAGCATGAGCGCAAGTGGGGTACATTGTGAACATGGAAGAGGAGGATAACAACAACAAAGGTGGGCATTATGAGAAAGGCCCTTTCCTTCCTTCCTTCCTTCCTTCCTTCCTTCCTTCCTTCCTTCCTTCCTTCCTTCCTTCCTCCCTCCCTCCCTCCCTCCCTTCCGTTTTCAGTCTTTCGGTCTTTCTGTCTTTCTTTTCTTTCTTTCGACAGAATCTCGCGCTGTCCTCAAGCTGGAGCACAGTGACATGATCTCGGCTCACTGTAGCCTCCGCCTCCTGGGTTCAGGTGATTCTCCTGCCTCAGCCTCCCGAGTAGCCTGACCAACATGATGAAACCTTGTCTCTACTAAAAATTAACCAGGCATACTGGCAGGTGCCTGTAGTCCCAGCTACTCGGGAGGCCGAGGCATGAGAATCACTTGAATCAGGAGACTGAGGTTGCAGTGAGCTAAGATTGTGCCACTGCACTTCAGCGTGGGGGACAGAGCAAGACTGCGTCTCAAAAGGAAAAAAAAAAAGGGTGTATTAAGGTGTGTGGGCTTCATTCAGGAAACTGCAGTGAACCATGCAGGTTATTTTCTTTCTTTTTTATTTTTAAGAGACAGGATCTTACTATATCACCCAGGCTGGAGTGCAGTGGCCTGATCCTAGCTCACTGCAGCCTGGAACTCCCAGACTCAAGCAGTCCTCCTGTTTTAGCCTCTCCAGTAGTGGGGACTACAGGTACACAACCAACATGCTTGGCTGATTTTTTGTAGAGATGAGGTCTCACTTTATTGCCCAGGCTTATCTTGAACTCCTGGCCTCAAACGGTCCTCCCACCTTGGCCTCCCAAAGTGCTGGGCCTACAGGTGTGAGCCACTGCCCTGGCCTCCATGCAGGTTCTTAAGCAAATAAGTGACATGAGAGAACATGTTCAGCAGACTTAGTACTGAGAAAGTTCCAATTTCATGTCAGTTATTATTACGGTGATTTTCCCAATGTGAAGATTTCCCTGATCTGCTGAAGGAAAACCTGTGACCTCAAGTATCCATAGAAGGTCTCATTTTAGGCAGCATTTCTTTCAGGAAGTCTTTTTTGATTCCCCAAGACTGTTAGATCTCTTTGCTTTGAGGTTCTCTAGCATCATATACTTTCTCATGTTATGGCATGTTATAGGTCATATTGCAAGTGTCTGTTTTCCAGCCTCTGTTCTCTAGACTCTTAAGTTTCATGAGGCACCATATCTTGTTTACATTGTATTCTTGGGCTGGCACAGTCTCTTGTAAGCAGTTGGCACTTGAAACTGTTTTAAATGAACTTTTTTTTTTTTTTTTTTTAAGGCAGTGTCTTGCTCTGTTGCCAGGCTGGAGTGCAGCAGCATGATTTCGGCTCACTGCAGTCTCCGTCTGCCAGGTTCAAGCGATTCCCCTGCCTCAGTCTCCCAAGTAACTGGGACTACGGGTGCGCACCACCATGCCCAGTTAATTTTTTGTATTTTAGTAGAGATGGGGTTTCACCATGTTGGCCAGGATGGTCTCAATCTCCTGACCTTGTGACCTGCCTGCCTTGACCTTTCAAAGTACTGGGATTACAAGTGTGAGCCACTGCACTCGGCCCTTTTTTTTTTCTTTTAATGAGACAGTATCTCACTCTGTCACCCAGGCTGGAGTGTAGTGGCGCAGTCATAGCACACTGCAGCCTCAACCTTTTGGGCTCAAGTGATTCTCCCACCTCAGCCTCCCAAGTAGCAGGTAGTATCATGGCCAGCTCATTTTTTATTTTTCATAGAGGTCGGGTCTCACTATGTTGTCTAGTCTGATCTTAAGCGATTCTCCTGCCTTGGCCTCCCAAAGTGGTGGGATTACAGGAATAAGCCACCATGCCCAGACTAAATGAACATTTTTGAATCTAATTCTAGTAGCACTGCAAGAGGATGGAGTGGAGGGAGGGAGAAAAAATCAGATCTTTTTTTTTTTTTTTTTTTAAGTTTTTTGAGACAGAGTCTCGCTCTGTCGCCCAGGCTGAAGTGCAGTGGCACGTTCTTGGCTCACTGCAAGCTCCGCCTCCCAGGTTCACGCCATTCTCCTGCCTCAGCCTCCCGAGTAGCTGGGACTACAGGCGCCTGCCACCACGCCCGGCTAATTTTTTTGTATTTTTAGTAGAGACGGGGATTCACCGTGTTAGGCAGGATGGTCTCGATCTCCTGACTTCGTGATCTGCCCGCCTCGGCCTCCCAAAGTGCTGGGATTACAGGCGTGAGCCACTGCGCCTGGCCCAAATCAGATCATTTTAGAGACTACTAAAGAATCTAGACTAAGGCAATGAGAGTTGAGGATTAAGGTTCTTCGAGTTTTACTAAAATTTTTGTTGCTATAGTTACAGTCTCTTTTTTTAATTCTGTTATTCTGAAGATCACAACACATAGGTGTTTAGAATGAAAAGGACTGAGAATCCTCTCATGGAACAAAGTGGACTCATCTCACTTGGCATTGCTTTCTCTATCTCCCTTAGGGAGTCCAAATTCTGGGTCTGTCTCTCACCCTAGAGGGTCTTTGTACCTAGGAGTTAGGGTGAGCCCTGCCTTGCCATTGATTATGTTTACTTATTCCCATCAGCCTGATGACCGTGGTACAATCAATGACATCTCTGTGCTGAGAGTGACTCGCCGCGGGGAGCAGGCTGATCATTTCACACAGACACCCCTGGATCCAGGAAGCCAGGTTCTGGTCCGGGTAGACTGGGAGCGGAGGTTTGACCACATGCAGCAGCATTCAGGTAAAGGCTGGAATGGGGGACATAACACCAGGGCAGTTGCCATGTATGGGGATGCCATGATGACTGAGACATAGTTTGGGTTCTCTAGGAGTTAACCTTTTGGAAGAGACAGACTATTCAGAATCAGCTGTAATTCAGGAAGGATATGCTAAATGTTATAACAGCAACATGAACAATTGAAGTAAAAAAAAGTATTAGAATAACTGCTGGATTTAGGTATTATCAACTTCCCACTTGATATCTCCATCTGGATGTCTCACAACCTTTCAAACTCAAAATGTCCAAAATGAAACAAAAAGCCTTCCCCTCCCTCCTGGTCTTTCATTAGCATCCTGTGTGTTCATTGCAGGGCATCAGGATACACCTAGTCACTCAAGTTCTGGAAGTCATTCCAGATACCTCTTCAGGTGTAGACAGCCAGCCAGTCACTGAGTCCTGTTCGTTTAGTTTCTTTTTTTTTTTTTTTTTTGACAGAGTTTCACTCTGTCGCCCAGGCTGGAGTACAGTGGCATAATCTCGGCTCACTGCAACCTTTGCCTCCTGGGTTCAAGCGATTCTCCTGCCTCAGCCTCCTGAGTAGCTGGGATTATAGGCACCCACCACCATGCCCGGCTAATTTTGTATTTTTAGTAGAGATGGTGTTTCACCATGTTGGTCTGGCTGGTCTTGAGCTCTTGACCTCAGATGATCCACCTACCTTGGCCTCCCAAAGTGCTGGGATTACAGTTATGAACCACCCTGCCCGGCCTGTTGGTTTGTTTTCTAAGTCTGTCCACTTCTTTCCACGGTCACTGTCATCCTAGTCCCAGCGCCTAACTGTCTTCACCCTGGACCTCTCTAACAGTTTCCTAATTGATTGCCCCACATTCACTCTGGCTCCACCCGAGTTCCGGCTACTTGGGAGGCTGAGGCAGAATAATTGCTTGAACCCGGGAGCCAGAGGTGGCAGTGAGCTGAGATGGCACCACTGCACACCAGCCTGGGCAACAGAACAAGACTCCATCTGAAAAAAATAAATAAAATAAATAATAATTTTTTTTTTTGAGACACAGTCTCGCTCTGTCGCCTAGGCTGGCGTGCAGTGGCACAGTCTTGGATCACTGCAATCTCCTCCTCCTGGGTTCAAGCGATTCTCCTGCCTCAGCCTCCTGAGTAGCTGGGATTATAGGTATGCACCACCACGTCTGGCT
>NC_045449.1:51635930-51660447 GCF_002776525.5 Piliocolobus tephrosceles | reverse complement strand
GTGTGCCTGTAATCCCAGCTACTTGGGAGGCTGAGGCAGGGGAATCGCTTGAACCCGGGAGGCACAGTTTGCAGTGAGCCAAGATCACACCACTGTACTCCAGCCTGGGCGACAGAGTGAGACTCTGTCTCAAAAAAAATAAATAAATAAAATAAATAAATAAAAACAAAAATAAAAATGAATAAGTAAAATGAAATAAATTTTATTTTATCTTATTTATTTGTTTGTTTGTTTATTTTTTTTTTGAGATGGAGTCTCGCTTTGTTGCCCAGACTGGAATACAGTGGCCCGATCTCGGTTTACTGCAAGCTCCGCCTCCTGGGTTCATGCCATTCTCCTGCCTCAGCCTCCCGAGTAACTGGGACTACAGGCGCCTGCCACCACGCCCAGCTAATTTTTTGTATTTTTGGTAGAGACAGGGTTTCACCATATTAGCCAGGACGGTCTGGATCTCCTGATGTTGTGATGCGCCTGCCTTGGCCTCCCAAAGTTCTGGGATTACAGGCGTAAGCCACCATGCCTGGCCTTTCTTTTTTATTTTTATTTTTATTTGTTTTTTTTGAGACAGTCTCACTTTGTTGCCCGGGCTGGAGTGCCATGGTGCAATCTTGGCTCACTGCAACCTGCGCCCCTGGGATTCTGCCATTCTCCTGCCTCAGCCTCCTGAGTCGCTGGGATTACAGGTTCGTGCCACCACACCTGGCTAATTTTTGTATTTTTGGTAGAGATGAGATTTCACCATGTTGTTTCAGGCTGGTCTCAAACTTTTGACCTTGTGATCCACCACCTGCCTCGGCCTCCTAAAGTGCTGGGATTGCAGGAGTGAGCGACCATGCCCAGCTGAAATAAATTTTAAAAAGTGAAAATATTATGTCAGTCTTCTGCTTCAAGCTCTTCAGAGGCTTCCTTTAGGTCTTCATGTAAAGCCAAACTTTTTACCATGGCATACAAGCTGTATCTGGGTGGCTCTTGTCTACTGCTGTAGCCTCATCTGGTGCCCCTTCACCTCTTGCTGGCTACATCCTGGCTGTGCTTGTCATCTCTGGATTCCTTTGACATACCCTACTTCTTTCTTCCTTAAGGCCTTTAGCTGTCTTGTTCCCTCTTCCTTGATAGTTCCTCCTCTTTCTCCTTTTCTTCCTCCTCTTCCTCTTCTTTCTCCTCATCATCACTCTTGTCGATCAGGGATGCTGCTGTATCTCTTATGTCAAGCCCTGTGCCTTGCATGTGGTAGGTACTTGTTGAATGGATGAATGCTGCATATTGGAACTTAAGTTCCCTGAGCACAGTGGCTCACACCTGTAATCCCAGCACTGTGGGAGGCCAAGGCGGGTGGATCACTTGAGGTCAAGAGTTCAAGACCAGCCTGGCCAACATGGTGAAACCCAGTCTCTACTAAAAGTAGAAAAATTAGCTGGGTGCGGTGATGGACGTGTGTAATCCCAGCTACTCAGGAGGCTGAGGCACGAGAATCGCTTGATCCTGGGAGGTGGAGGCTGCAGTGAGCCCCTGCACTCCAGCCTGGGCAACAAAATGGAACTGTCTCAAAAAAAAGAACTTAAGTTCACGTCCAGCCCCTTATAAGTTACATTGCCATGGCAAGTTATTTGATCTCTCTAGGCTTCAATTTCCTCATCTATGAAATGGTATCACAAGGCCTCTTGCAGAATTCTCATTGTGATTTTCAATAAAGTATCTAAAGTGTATTACCAAGTGCTTAGAAGGTCTTCAACAAGGATAATTTCTGTGCTTTTATCATTGTGGCTCTATTTTATCATTGTGGGAGTATGTGGACTTCTCACTTTTCTCCTGTCTCTTGCTCTCTTTGCTTAGGGCAGCATCTCATCACGGCAGTTGCTGACCATCTATTTAAGCTGAAGACAACATCATGGTGAGTGGCAGGCATAAGACTAACTGTAGGCAGGCCCATCCCAGCACTGGGAGGGAGGTGGGGGTGGGAGAATTGCTTGAGCCAGGGAGATTAAGGCTGTGGTGAACTGTGATTGCCACCAAATGGCAGCATGGGTGACAGAACGAGCCTGTCTCAAAAAAAAAAAAAAGGGGGTGAGAGGGTATGCTTGTTCCAGTTTTTAGAGGGAAAGCTTTCAGCTTTTCTTGTTCAGTAAGATGTGTTATCTGTGGCCACTCTACTTCTGATAGGGAGTTAGGGAGATTTCGGAGTGCGATTGAGCTGGACACCCCCTCTATGACTGCAGAGCAAGTAGCTGCCATTGAGCAGAGCGTCAATGAAAAAATCAGAGATCGGCTGCCTGTGAATGTCCAAGAATTGAGCCTGGATGATCCTGAGGTGGAGCAGGTAAGGGCAGAGCCAGAGGGGTGGCTTCTGCAGAATGGTTCTCCAAGCGTTCCTCATCAGATTCAGACAGTCCCTCCGCTCTCCTTGAGTCCAGGTGAGAGGCCGGGGTTTGCCGGATGATCATGCTGGGCCCATTCGTGTTGTTAGCATTAAGGGCGTTGATTCCAACATGTGCTGTGGGACCCATGTGAGCAATCTCAGTGACCTTCAGGTAAGTGAGGAAGGGCTGTGGAGTGGCTGAGAAGAGGGATTGGGGAGGGGGATCACATGGGGCTGGGAGTGGGAGAGGGGGATAATCGAGGAGTCCTAAGTGAAATCTCCCCTTCACTGTTTCAGAGCTGAGGAAAAGATAGGTTTCTCCTACCTTCAGGTTCTAGGATCTGCTGTGGTTTATGCACGCGCCCACGTGTGTGTGTGTGTGTGTGTGTGTGTGTTACCCCCTTGCCTCATGTAGGTCATTAAGATTCTGTGCACTGAGAAGGGGAAAAAGAACAAAACCAACCTGATATTTCTGGCTGGGAACCGGGTGCTGAAGTGGATGGAGAGAAGTCATGGGACTGAAAAAGCACTGACTGCTCTGCTTAAGTATGCGTCTTTCAGTACCTTCAGTTGCCTCCCATTGCTGAGATTTTGGACATAATCTCTTACCTCTGGGAGATAAGATGCAATCGTAAATGATAAAGTGCTTTGGATAGTCAATCAGAACCATGAAAAACAGTTAATTCCTTCGTATATTTTCTCCCAGTTGCCTAAGAGACCTCCTCAGAATATATCCTGATCCCTGACTGCAGGGAGGCACCATAGCAAAAAGGAAGTTACTGATTTATGTCCCCAACATCAGAAACAACTGGGAGGCTGCGCAGGTTTCCACTGACCTTTCTTCTCTTGCAGGTGTGGAGCAGAGGATCATGTGGAGGCAGTGAAAAAGCTCCAGAACTCCACCAAGATCCTGCAGAAGGTGATTTATTCCATGGCGGGTAGAGAGGGCATGGGCCCTGCCTAGAATAGGCTCTGCAGACTTGGTCTTCTGCCGAAGCAAATGTGTAGTTTGTCAAAGTAGGAGTGAGGGGAGAATGAGGTGGAGGGAAGCTGATACTCTCTATTGTTATCCTTTCCATTTATCTACTGAGTTACCATATCCATTTCAGAATAACCTGAATCTGCTCAGAGACCTGGCTGTGCACATTGCCCGTAGCCTCAGGAACAGCCCAGACTGGGGAGGTGTGGTCGTGTTACACAGGTGAGAAATTAGGAGCTGGAGACAAGGAATGGGGGCTGTGCTGGGCTTAGGGCTCAGTGTCTTCTCTATATGCAATGTACAGTGGGAGGTGGATTGCTCACTGGTATTCTCAAGGTTGGGTAGATCCTAAGAAATATGTTACTGGCCGGGCGCAGTGGCTCATGCCTGTAATCCCAGCACTTTGGGAGGCTGAGGCGGGTGGATTACAAGGTCGGGAGTTTGAAACCAGCCTGGCCAGCATGGTGAAACCCCTTCTCTACTAAAAGTACAAAAATTAGCCAGGCATGGTGGTACATGCCTGTAGTCCCAGCTACTTGGGAGGCTGAGGCAGGAGAATCACTTGAACCCGGGAGGCAGAGGTTGTGGTGAGTGGAGATCACGCCACAGCACTCCGGCCTGGACCGACAGAGTGAGACTCCATCTAAAAAAAAAAAAAAGAAATATGTTACCTACCAGGCCTCCTGGGTTTGATGTTAACATCTTTGCTATAACTCTGTATCTTTTTTTTTTTTAATTTTTTTTTTGAGACAGCGTCTCGCTCTGTTGCCCAGGCTGGAGTGCAGTGGCCAGATCTTAGCTCACTGCAAGCTCCGCCTCCCAGGTTCACGCCATTCTCCTGCCTCAGCCTCCCGAGTAGCTGGGACTACAGGCGCCCGCCACCTCACCTGGCTAGTTTTTTTGTATTTTTTAGTAGAGACAGGGTTTCACCATGTTAGCCAGGATGGTCTCGATCTACTGACCTCGTGATCCGCCTGCCTCGGCCTCCCAAAGTGCTGGGATTACAGGCTTGAGCCACTGTGCCCGGCCTGTTTTTTTGTTTTGCTTTGTTTTTTGAGATGGAGTCTTACTGTGCCTGGAGTGCAGTGGCATGATCTCGGCTCACTGTAACCTTTGCCTCTCGGGTTTAAGCAGTTCTCATGCTTCAGCCTTCTGAGTAGCTGGGATAACAGGCATGTGCCACCACACCAGGCTAACTTTTGTATTTTTAGTAGAGATGGGGTTTCCCCATGTTGGCCAGGTTGGTTCTGAACTCCTGACCTCAAGTGATCTGCCCACCTCGGCTTCCCAAAGTGCTGGCATTATAGGTGTGAGCTATTGCGTCCAGCCTGTATCTTTCTTTAGGATTGTCCCCTACCTACTTTACTCTCTTAACAGATTTCTGCTTATTCTGGTGAATCCTATTTAAGGGAGATAGAGATAAACCTGGAGGTTGAATCCAAACTGCAGAGGCTGAGAAGGGCAACTTGCTGGCTCTCAGCCAGTACTCTCTCTTGGCTAAGGGATGTGGGACTTTATGTGTACAAATAGGCAGCAGCAAGGCCAGCTTCAGAAGGAGGGGCCAGGCTTCCTGCAGTTTCACAGCCACCACTCCAACCTGGGTCTCATGTCTGTGTCCTTTGTTGTAGGAAGGAGGGTGATTCAGAGTTCATGAATATCATTGCCAATGAGATTGGGTCAGAGGTAAGAGGAGCATGAGATTCTCTACCCCGGCCTGGATAGAGACCTAGGGAGACATAAGTGAGGGGCGCTAGTTTAGCTGAAGTCCCTCCACATGAACACATGAGGAGTAGGAAATAGCCATTCATTCAGTGCTGTTTTCTTAGCACTAGCTGTGTGCCAAGCTCTGTTTTAGGTGTTGAGCTAGATCTATGTTATTGCTCTTTCTGGGGCTGTATGTTTATCAGCTTCTGAGCTCCTTTCATCAGAGTTCTAGCTCCTCAGAGCCATTCAGGTTTATGTGTGCTGAGGATCCAATATTAGAAATACAGGGGTGGGCTGGTCACGGTGACTCATGCATGTAATCCCAGCACTTTGGGAGGCCCAGGTGGGTGGATCACTTGAGGTCAGGAGACCAGCCTAGCCAATATGGTGAAACCCCATCTCTACTAAAAATAGAAAAATCAGGCCGGACATGGTGGCTCACGCCTGTAATCCCAGCACTTTGGGAGGCCAAGGCGGGTGGATTGCCTGAGCTCAGGAGTTTGAGGCCACCCTGGGCAACATGGTGAAACCCTATCTCTACTAAAATACAAAAATTTAGCCAGGCGTGGTGGCGTGCGTCTGTAATCCCAGCTACTCAGGAGGCTGAGGTACGAGAATCTCTTGAGCCCAGTAGGTGGAGGTTGCAGTGAGCTGAGATTGTGCCGCAGCACTCTAGCTTGGGCTACAGAGTGAGATTCTGTCTCAAAACAAAACAAAAATTTGCTGGGTGTGGTGGTGGGTGCCTGTAGACCCAGCTACTTGGGAGGTTGAGACAGGAGAATTGCTTGAACCTGGGAGGCTGAGGTTGCATTGAGCTGAGATTGCGCCACTGCACTCCAGCCTGGGCAACACAGAATGTCTAAAAAAAAAAAAAAAAAAAAAAAAAAGTGAATACAGGAATGGGCAAGCCCCTTTGAAAGCCATCCCCATCCATTTTCCTCTTCCTCTGGCTTTATTCTTCCCACTCCTGATGGTCTCTAGCCTAGAGATTTCCAGGTCTGTCTTTTTGTTCGTTTGTTTGTTTCAGAGACAGAGTCTTGCTCTGTCACCCAGGCTGGAGTGCGGTGGTGTGATTATGGCTCACTGCAGTCTTGAACGCCTGGGTTCAAGCAATCCTCCCACTTCAGCCTCCTGAGTAGTTGGGACTGCAAGCATGAGCCACCATGCTCCACTATCTCTTTTGTATTTACTCCAAAACCCTTCTTTGGAATGCCTACTGTCGGTAAAGCATTGTGTATCTCTTTTTTCTTAATTCTTCTGTATAGACAGAACTGATTCTCAAGGAGCTCATGTTCTAGTCTGGAGGACAAATTTGTGTGTTGACATTTATAATTTAGAATGATAGAGTGATGAATTCTAGAGGTGAAGGAGTATATTACCTGAAGGATAGGGAGGTTTCAGGGAAGGGGGCCTTGAAGACTGCTTAGAAGTCATCAGACAGACAAGGGGCAGAGGCAGCCGGGCAGAGGGAAACCTGGTGGTTTAGGCAGTGGCAGGGAAAGGACGTATGGTAGGGAAAAGTTTGCGAGAGTGAAACCATGAAAGGCATTTTATGCTTAGCCAGGATCAGCAGTCTTCTGCTGCCTTCTTAATGTTTCACCTAAGTTCCCGTAGTTGCTCTCAAAAAGTTTCTTGGCCCTGGTGGGCCAGTGTGGAGGGGGATTATCATTCATCAGGAACATCACTTGGTGGTTTAGGGGGAAATAATCTGTTCTTAAGATTGAAGAGTGTGCAGGGTTTAGGGGGGTTGACTCTACATCCTTAAGTATCAGGGCTTATCTCCTTGTCTTACCTCCTAGGAGACCCTCCTATTCTTAACCGTGGGTGATGAGAAAGGTGCTGGACTCTTCTTACTGGCAGGGCCACCTGCGTCTGTGGAGACCCTGGGGCCCAGGTAATCCTAGGTGGACTCTCTTGCACATGTAGTAGAGCCTGTATCCTACAGATAACATTCCTTTACTGACTCAAAGGACCATCACATCTGCGATCTCATTTAATTTACATCATGGGCATGTGAGGTGGGCTGAGCAGAGATAATTGTTACTACCGTCATTTCCAGTTTGACAGATGAGGGTCTTTTAGCTCCACATCTCACATGTATGTTTTTGTTTTTGTTTTTATGAAATGTATTTGTTTTTGTTTTTTGAGATGGAGTCTCACTCTGTCGCCCAGGCTGGAGTGCAGTGGCACGATCTCAGCTCACTGCAGTCACCACCTCCTGGGTTTAGGCAATTCTCCTGCCTCAGCCACTCAAGTAACTGGGATTATAGGTGCACGCCACCACACCCAGCCAATTTTTTTTGTATTTTTAGTACAGATAGAGTTTTACCATGTTGGCCAGTCTGGTCTCGAACTCCTGACCTCAAGTGATCCTCCCGCCTTGGCCTTCCAGAGTGCTGGGATTACAGGTGCTCACCCTGCTCCCTAGAGATTAACATAATTTATCTAGCCCAATTCATAGACACTGATGTTATTTTTAGTTATTCACTCTTATGTGATCATGGTACATATATCTTTGTGCACATGTGCAAGTGTTTTTTTGAGATGAAGTTTCACTCTTGTTGCCCAGGCTGGAGTGCAATGGCACGATCTCGGCTCACTGCAACCTCTGCCTCCGGGTTTAAGCGATTCTCCTGTCTCAGCTTCCCGAGAAGCTGGGATCATGGCGCATACCACCACACTCGGCTAATTTTTGTATTTTTAGTAAAGACGGGGTTTCATCCTGTTGGTCAGGCTGGTCTTGAAGTCCTGACCTCAGGTAGTCCACCCGCCTTGGCCTCCCAAAGTGCTGGGATTACAGGTGTGAGCCACCACCCCCAGCCTATGTGCAAGTGTTTTTAAGAAACATTCCTAGAAGTCATCTGCTCTTCTTATCCCTCCCCCAGTCCCTGGAAAAAGACTCAGAGCTGCCCTTTTTTGTGTGTGTGACTTTTCCCTCAAAGTCTCCCTGACTATACACCTCTGTTCCCCAGGGTGGCTGAGGTCCTGGAAGGCAAAGGAGCAGGGAAGAAAGGCCGTTTTCAGGGCAAGGCCACCAAGATGAGCCGGCGGACGGAGGTGCAGGCGCTTCTCCAGGACTACATCAGCACGCAGAGTGCTAAGGAGTGAGGGCTTAGGGTACTCACCTCCCATTTCCACAGGTGTCTTTTGGTCAATAAAATAGTTTGACTCAGAATGGTTGTGATACCACTTGTATTTATGACTAATTCATACCGTATACTCCAGTGTGCTTTCCTGGTTACTTTGTTTGTAAATAGATAATTTTCTAATTTAGTTCCTGCACTGTAATGTTTGGAAGGTGGTGGAATAATTTATACCAAACCTTGTGCTTTTGCACTCAGTCGGATAAGAAATGAACATCTGATCAGCTGAGTCCACTGCTCCCATATTTTTGTTATAATCCACAAAGATACATGGCTTTTTCCCGCCCCCACCCCCTGCCCCGCCCCGAGGAGGACTCTTGCTCTGTTGCCCAAGCTGGATATAGTGATGTGATCTCCTGCCTCAGCCTCCAGAGTAGCCAGGATTACAGGTATGTGCCACTATGCCTGGCCAATTTTTTTTTGTTTTGTTTTTGTTTGAGATGGAGTCTTGCTCTGTCACCAGTCTGGAGTGCGGTGGCGTGGTCTTGGCTCACTGCAGCCTCCACCTCCCGGGTTCAAGCGATTCTCCTGCCTCAGCCTCCTGAGTAGCTGGGGCTACAGGCTCGCACCACCATGCCCAACTAATTTTCGTATTTTCAGTAGAGATGGGGTTTCACTGTGTTGGCCAGGATGGTCTCCACCTCTTGACCTCGTGATCCGCCCACCTTGGCCTCCCAAAGTGCTGGGATTACAGGCATGAGCCACTGTGCCCGGCTGGCTTCTTAGTTTTCTTTCCATTTCTGTTGTCTACTTCAATCACAGTATCAATATGGAATGTTGACAGCATTGTCACCTTCTTGGGGTCAGTGCTGCAGCTGCAAGTGACACTGGCGAGTATTCTCAGGGCAAACAGGAAAAGGGTTAAAGTAAGAGATTAAGAGGGACATGTAATGATGAAAAATATAACAGTTCTAAATTTGTATGCATCTAATAACAGTCTCAAAATACCTAAAGCAGACATTGACAGATCTCAAAAGAAATAGACAAATCTGTAATCAACGGAAGACTTAAGCTCATCTTTCATCAGCAATAGAGCAAATGGAAACATAATATGTTTAGGAGCACAGGCTTTGAAGTTTCACAGACCTGGGTAGAAATACTGGATTTGCACATCTAGGAAAAGTGATAAAACAAAGATCCAGTTACAACTTTAGCTAGAACAAAGATGGTCAAGGCCTAGACAGTCAAGATGAAATAACAGAGGAGAAATACAAAAACTGACACCCAGGGGAGATAACCTGTGGCTGTGGCTGTGTTCAGCTATTTATTCTTCTAACCCTGAGAGGAACTTTTTTTTTTTTTTTTTGGAGACAGTCTTGCTCTCTCACCTAGGCTGGAGTGCAGTGGCATGATTTTGGCTCACTGCAACCTCTGCTTCTTGGGTTCAAGCAATTCTTGTGCCTCAGCCACTCAAGTAGTTGGGATTACAGGTGTGTACCACCAGAAGTTTCCTTCAACCCTGCCACTGAGTTACCCAATTTCTTTCTCCAGAATCAATCACTTAATTTTTTGTTTTTTTTTTTTGTTTTTTTAAAACAGAGTTTCGCTCTTGTTGCCCAGGCTGGAGTGCAATGGCGTGGTCTTGACTCACCACAACCTCCACCTCCTGAGTTCAAGTGATTCTCCTGCCTCAGCCTCCTGAGTAGCTGGGATTACAGGCATGCACCACCATGCCCAGCTAATTTTGTATTTTTAGTAGAGATGGGGTTTCACCATGTTGGCCAGGCTGGTCTCGAACTCCTGACCTCAGGTGATCCGCCCGCCTCAGCCTCCCAAAGTGCTGGGACTACAGGCATGAGCCACTGCGCCCAGCCCTCTTGGGCCTCTTTAATAATGCACTAATTTCATTCATGAAGGCTCTGTTCCCGTGACCTAATCACCTCCCAAAGGGCCCACCTCCTAATGTCACTTAGGGGGTTAGGATTTCAACATACGAATTTTTAGGGGTACACAAACATTCAGAACACAGCAGGTGCAACAAAACGAACAGTGACCTGGGAGGCCACTCTTGCTCACCACCACTCAGGTGGGTTCTGGTCACTTAGACCTAGAACAACCATATAATTTTAATATCCAAAGTTAGGCAAACCTCATGCCAGAACAATAGTCATAAACTCAGACTGTGTTAAGGTAGCCTGGATGTCTGGTCTCCCTGCTGAGACTCCCTGAGCTTCAGTTTCTTGACCTGAAAATGGGGACATGAACTGGGTGTCCTAAGAAGGAAGAAACCTTGTGAAATAAGAAAAGGCATAAACACTTGAGCAAATTATGTGAAAATGGTAATTGGTTGTATAAAGAAAGAAAATAAAGCAGCAGTTTTTGAACTGGTGATGTCATATCTTTCCTGTCACTGGGGCCATAATCCAATGCTCCTGGGAGAAGGGGAGGAGAACAGAGTGTGATCAGGGGAAGGGGTGGATGGTCTTTTATGAGGTTCACCAGGAAATATTTTTGAGTTCATTTATTGGAGTAATCGAGTTTTAGGCACACACACACAGATTATATATTCTGGAATATTGCTATAACCCATTTTATGGCACAGAAATAGTAAGGGGGACTCCTGGGCTTCTAAGGAAATTTTTTTATGCACATACCCATAAATTGCTGAAGACAGCTGCTGTAGCTTCCACCAGTGTGAAGCATGTAGGTACTGGAACAGATGTTAGTATGAAAGACGAAAGGTATCAGGTGAAAGAAACCCAGAGCAGTACACAGACTGAATTCAGAGCCAGGCACAGTGGCTCACGCCTGTAATCCCAGCATTTTGGGAGGCTGAGTCCGGTGGATCACCTGAAGTTGGGAGTTCAAGACCAGCCTGACCAACATGGAGAAACCCGCCTGTATTAAAAATATAAAAGGGACAATCCCAGCTACTCTGGAGGCTGAGGCAGGAGAATTGCTTGAACCCGGGAGGCAGAGGTTGCAGTGAGTCAAGATCACACCACTGCACTCCATCCAGCCTAGGCAACAAGAACGAAGCTCCGTCTCAAAAACAAAAACAAAAACAAAAACCAACAACCACCACCACCACCACCAAAAAAAAAAAAAAAAAAAAAAAAAAACAGACTGAATTCAGGAAGGCATTGTGCCAGTGTCCTGTGCTCCACCCTGCCTTGGAGTCCTGAGTGGAAACCAGTGAGTCGGCCAAGCTATGCTAGAATGCCAGGTCTTTCCCTGAATGAGAACTTAAATAAACTCCAGGGCTCCACCTGGTACCAACGGGAAAACAGACAGTGTTTGCCCTAATGAAAAAAATCTTTTTCAGAAAGCGTCTGTGTCTCCCATTCCTTTCCTGAATTTGATCCAAACTATGACTAAAGTGTTCTTAACAGAGGGCAAGCAGGGATGTTTGGGAACGAGTGATGGAGGAATTTCCTTCTTTCTCTAGAAAGGTCTGTATCTTCTGTGCAAAATACTACAGGCAGAGTGCCAGGCTCCAAACTAAGGAACAAGCAGGACTTAGTTAACTGAGCTGGAGTTGTGTCTGGAGCAGAAGAGGCTCCCACAGGGACAGCTTTCTCTCTCTTGCTGAGCGATAAACTCCCTGCAGAAGTGACCTGTGGCAGAGGCCTGTTAGTAAATATCCCTGTTTATTTTAAAACACCAACCTCAAAGCCAAGTGTTCGGAAGAGGGAGAGGGGTTGAGGAGTTGTTGGTCAAAGGATACACGCTATTAGGAGGAATACATTTTTTGATTTTTTTTGTCTGCTTGTAGGCTTGTTTGCTTTTTTTTTTTTTTTTTTTTTTGTGAGACAAGGTCTTACTCTGTTTCCTGGGCTGGAGTACAGTGGAAATCTTATCTCATTGCAGCCTTGACTTTCCTGGGCTCAAGCGATCTCCCACTTCAGCCTCCTGAGTAACTGGGACTACAGGTGCACACCACCACACCTGGCTACTTTTTTTCTACTTTTGTGGAGAAAGGGTCTTGCCATGTTGCCCAGGCTGGTCTTGAACTCTTGAGCTCAAGTGATCTTCCTGCCTTGGCCTCCTGAAGTTCTGGGATTACAGGTCTGCGCCACCTTGGTTGACCAAGATAGGAGAAATAAATTTAAGATAACTGTAGTACTACACAATGACTATAGGTGTTTAATAGCAATGTATTAGGCCAGGCGTGGTGGCTCATGCCTGTAATCCCAGCACTTTGAGAGGCTGAGGCGGGCGGATCACTTGCGGTCAGGAGTTCACGACCAGCCTAGTCAACATGGTGAAACCCCATCTCTATTAAAAATACAAGTTAGCTGAGTGTGGTAGCACACACCTGTAGTACCAGCTACTCGGGAGGCTGAGGCAGGAGAATCACTTGAACCCAGGAAGCAGAGGTTGTTGAGCTGAGATTGCGCCACTGCCCTCTAGCCTGGGCGACAAAGCAAGACTCAATCTCAAAAACACAAAACCACCAAAAACTAATGTATTGCATTCTTGAAAACAGCAAAGACAGTAGTGTTTTGTTGTTGTTGTTGGAGATGGAGTTTTGCTCTTGTCACCCAGGCTGGGGTGCAGTGGTGTGATCTCAGCTCATGGCAACTTCCTTCTCTTGGGTTCAAGCAATTCTCTTGCCTCAGCCTCCCAAGTAGCTGGGATAACAGTCACCCACCACCACGCCCAGCTAATTTTTGTATTTTTTGTAAAGACAGGGTTTCACCATGTTCACCAGACTGGTCTCAAACTCCTGACTTCAGGTGATCCACCCGCCTCAGCCTCCCAAAGTGTTGGGTTACATGCGTGAGCCACCACTCCCGCCCTAAGAGAGTAGATTTTAAGTGTTCTCACCACAATAAATGATAGTCATGTGAGGCAATGCATGTTAATTAGCTAGACTGAGCCATCCCACAATATATACATATTTCAGAACTTCATGTACATGATAAATATATACAATTTGTTTTTTGTTTTGAGACATAGTCTTACTCTGTTGCCCAGGCTGGAGTGCAGTGGTGTGATCTCGGCTCACTGCAGCCTCCGCATCCCTTCAAGCAATTCTCCTGCCTCAGCCTATTGAGTAGATGGGATTACAGGTGCCCGCCACCACGCCCAGCTCATTTTTGTATTTTTAGTAGAGACGGGATTTTAGCATGATGGCCAGGCTGGTCTTGAACTCCTGACCTCAGGTGATCTGCCCACCTCAGCCTCCCAAAGTGCTGGGATTATAGGCATGAGCCATCGTGCCTGGCCTACAATTTTATATGTATCAATTAAAATTAATTAATTATTTAAAAGGCCAAGTGTTTAAGAAGGGAGGAATCAACATTTTCTTCTGTGAAAATTCAAGTTCTCCCTTTCATAATACATAACTTGTGTTGACTTGTGCATATGATACATAATCACAGAATTCATTTGTTTATATGACAGATGTTTATTGAGAGTGTAATGTGTGCCAAGCATTGTACCCAGCACTGGGGCCACACTGGTGAGTAATCCGGCCGTGGTCCCTGTTACGGCATTTACAGCTGTGGAGAAGGAAGAAAAGAAAACAATCAAATACATGTAAAATTATAAACTCTGTTGAATCTGAGAGGAAGAGAGCAGGTAAACTAATAGAGAATAATGGGAGGAAGAGGGTAGGAGAGGGTAGTGGTGGTGTCAAAGGAAGCTGGGGGAGGATTTAAGTTTTCTCCTAATTTCCAGCATCCAGGCCATCTGAAATAAAGCCAACATAGTTTAATAGACAACAGAGTTTTTGTTTTTGTTTTTTGAGATGGAGTCTCGCTCTTTCACCCAACCTGGAGTGAAGCGGCACGATCTCAGCTCACTGCAACCTCTGCCTCCCAGGTTCAGTGATTCTCCTGGCTCAGCCTCCCAAGTAGCTGGGACTACAGGTGCGTGCCACCACACCCAGCTGATTTTTTGTATTTTTAGTAGAGACAGGGTTTCACTATGTTAGCCAGGATGGTCTCAGTCTCCTGACCTCGGGATCCACCTGCCTCAGCCTCCCAAAGTGCTGGGATTACAGGCGTGAGCCACTGCACTCAGCCGGCAACACAGTTTTTAGACAAGTGTGAGACAAAGTGGCAAACATAAGCCACGTTTGCCCATTTCTGCTTGCCAGCATAATTTTCCAAAGCTTCTGACTCTGTGAAGACCTGCAGCTCTCCAGAAAAATGCTCTGAAGACAATAAAACAGAACACACAGCCCCCACATCTCTTGTCCTCTTGCCTGAGTCACTACATTCCTTAAAAGATGAATGAGCCCCAGCCTGGGCAACATGGTGAAACCTCGTCCCTAAAAAAAAAAATACAACAATTAGCTGGGCGTGATGGTGTGCACTTGTATTCTCAGTCTCAGTTATTCGGAAGGCTGAGGTGGGAGGATCACCTGAACCTGGGAGGTTGAGGCTGCAGTGAGCCATGATTGTGCTACTGCATGCCAGCCTGGGTGATGGAGTGAGACCCTGTCTCAATAAAAAAAAAAAAAAAGTATGGCCTTAATCCCTGATTTCTCCTACACATAAGATGACATCTGACGGGGTTAGTGATGATACCTCTGTGATCCAGGACCAGATGTACTCTGACACACAAACCTTGCTGTGATTCCGCTTTCATGTAATTCTGAGCAAGTCTGATGGGATTTTGCATATACAGAACCTCCACCCCTGGATATAAGCAGGGGTCTGAAACACTGGGCCAGAGCCTGCTCCTAGGCTAAAGGCCTCAATCTATAGTCCTTAGTAAGACTTCTGAATAAAGTTAACTTTAATTCTTTAAAACCTTGATATTTTTCTTTACTTGACAGAAGTCTGCTGGTTTCCCTTCCAATCACATGGCCATGCCTAAGCATCCCTCGTTTTTTTTTTTTTTTGAGACAGGGTATCCCTGTGTCACCCAGGCTGGAGTGCAGTGTACGGTGGTGTGATCATGGCTTACTGCAGCCTTGACCTCTTGGGCTCAAGCAATTCTCCCGCCTCAGCTGCCTGAGTAGTTGGGACTACAGGCATATGCCACCATATTTGCCTAATTTTTAAAATTTTTGTAGAGACAGGGGTCTCACTATGTTGCCCAAGCTGGTCTAGAACTGTGTTCACATAATCCTCCTGCTTCAGTCTCCCAAAGTGCTGAGATTATGGCCGGGTGTAGTGGTTCACACCTGTAATCCCAGCACTTTGGGAGGCTGAGGCAGGAGGATCGCTTGAGGTCAGGAGTTCAAGACCAGCCTGGCCAACATAGTGAAACCCCGTTTCTACTAAAAATACAAAAATTAGCTGGGCAAAGTGGTGTGCACCTGTAGTCCCAGCTACTCGAGAGGATGAGGTAGGAGAATCGTTTGAACCTGGGAGGTGGAGGTTGCAGTGAGCCAAGATAATGCCATTGCACTCCAGCCTGGGTGACAGAGTGAGACTCCATCTCAAACAAACCCAAAGTGCTGAGATTACAGGCATAAGCCACTGCACCCGGCCTTCAGCCTTTTCTCTCTCTTTTTTTTTTGAGATAGAGTCTTGCTCTGTTGCCCAGGCTGGAGTGCAGTGATGCCATCTCAGCTCACCACAACTTCTGCCTCCTGGATTCAAGTAATTCTCCTGCCTCAGCCTCCTGAGTAGTTGGGACTACAGGTGTGCACCACCATGCCTGGCTAACTTTTGTATTTTTAGTAGAGATGGGGTTTCACTATGTTGGCCAGGCTGGAATCGAACTCCTGACCTCGTGATCTGCCTGCTCTGGCCTCCCAAAGTGCTGAGATTGCAGGCGTGAGTCACTGCACCCATCCTAGCCTTTTCTTTATAGAAATTCTAGAGCTGTGAATTGTCTGCCAGTCACAGAAGATGACCATTGTCTTGGGGTTACCGGATTCATCAATGAACGATACATATGTTGGGCACCTTTTATGTGGCAGTTACAAGGAAGCAAAGAATAAGACTGACACGAAATTTGCTTGTGTCACTTTACACTCCAAGAGCCTCTTCCATCACTGCTAAACCATTTCTTCTGACCCCATGAGGCCAACTTTTCTTCCCCTTAGCAGAAAGTAAACCCTTTGTTAGACCTCAGCAGGAGATGGTGACCAAGGCATAACAGCCTGAAAGAGACCTCACGAAGACAAAGAAGATATTATTGATAAAACCTCTGTCAAGGCCAGGCGCAGTGGCTCACGGCTGTAATCCCAGCACTTTGGGAGGCCGAGGCAGGCAGATCCCCTGAAGTCAGGAGTTCAAAACTAGCCTGGTCAACATGGCGAAACCCCGTCTCTACTAAAAATACAAAATTTAGCTGGTGTGGTGGCGGGCGCCTATAATCTCAGCTACCTGGGAGGCTGAGGCTGAAGAATCGCTTGAACCCAGGAGGCGGAGGTTGCAGTAAGCCAAGATCACGCCACTGCACTCCTACTCTTGGGCAACAAGAGCGAAGCTCCATCTCAAAACGAAACAAAATAAAACAAAATAAACAAAACAAAACACCTCTGTCAGTTTTCTAAATAGTGAAAAGCCGACTTCAAACCACTGTATAATTTTTATTGTATTATTGTTCAGCATCATTTAATTATTGGTTGGCATTAAACCAACACTTACATAGTTCTCCCAGGCGTTGTTGTGAGCACATTACAAAAATTAACTCATTTAATCGTCCTAACAAACCCCATGAAATAGGTCTTTTTTTATTTTTATGTTTATTTTTATTTTTTGAGACAGAGTTTCGCTCTGTCGCCCAGGCTGGAGTGCAGTGGTGCAACCTCGGCTCACTGCAAGCTCCGCCTCCCAGGTTCACGTCATTCTCCTGCCTCAGCCTCCCGAGTAGCTGGGACTACAGGCCCTCACCGCCACACCCGGCTAATTTTTTGTTTTTTAGTAGAGACAGGGTTTCACCGTGTTAGCCAGGATAGTCTCCATCTCCTGACCTCATGATCCACCCTCCTCGGCCTCCCAAAGAGATGAGATTACAGGCATGAGCCACCGCACCCGGCCGAAATAGGTCTTAATGTTATCCCCATTTCACAACTGAGGATACTGAGACACCAAGAGAAGGAGTTTGCCTAAAGTCACTCAGTAAATGGAAGGGCACATCTTTGAACTAGCAACCTGGCTCCCGAGTCTAGTCACCTAACCCCTGTGCGGCATGGCCTCTCAGTAGTATGTCCACTAATGTACTTAAAAAGAGCACACACTGCACTTACATATGTTTTTGTTTAACTTGTGGACAAAGACTTATGGATAGGTGCAAAAAATAAATCCTCTTTTGCAACCTAGAACTCATTGTTCAGTATGAGTTTTGATACATATAAGAAGGGATATTTTGATACCTGAGACAGTTAATTTATGGCAGTATTGATAGCCATAAAGTTTGGTTCCAGGCCAGACACAGTGGCTCACGTCTGCAATCCCCACACTAGGTGGGAGTGTTGCTTTAAGCCTGGGCAAGAAAGTAACACCTCATCTCCATAAAAATTTAAAAATTAGCTGGGTATCACGGCATGTGCCTGTGGTTGCAGCTACTCAGGAAGCAGAGGCTAAGGGAAGAGGATTGAGCCCAGGAGTTGGAGGGTGCACTGACTTTTGATGGCACCACTGTACTCCAGCCTGGGTAACACAGACAGACTCTGTCTCTTAATAATAATTTAAAAAGTTGATTCTAGGACTGTAGAATAGATAAACAGCATGGGATATGAGCGAAATCGTCAGCTGTATTAATTTTGTATTCCAATTTCATGTTGACTTGATACATAAAATGGCTTTTTGTTTGAAAGGCTTTTATCTTGAGAACATGATGTCTGGAGTTAAAGGTATTGGCATATTCCACACATCTGAACTATTCTTGAGTGCGATCACTTAGGAATGAATATGATTTGAACTCATTTATGTTTAGAGAGGGTGTCAAACTGAGAACCAGGCAGATCCACCTACACTAAAAATGACCTTAAATTGGTTGAAGAAATTAGATCCTGTGACCAGGCGTGGTGGCTCACGCCTGTAATCCCAGCAATTTGGGAGGCCAAGGCAGGCGGATCATGAAGTCAAGAGATCGAGACCATCCTGGCCAACATGTTGAAACCCCTTCTCTACTAAAAACACAAAAATTAGCCGGGTGTGGTGAGGCACGCCTGTAATCCCAGCTACTCGGGAAGCTGAGGCAGGAGAATCATTTGAACCCGGGAGGGGGAGGTTGCAATGAGCCAAGATCATGCCACTGCACTCCAGCCTAGCAATAGAGCGAGACTCCATTAAAAAAAAAAAAAGAAAAGAAATTAGATCCCAAAGATTCTTGGTGAATTTTGAAGTCTTCTTCAGTATATCCACATTAAAAGGAGATGACAGAAGCAAAATAAAAGAATTATGGGCTGACAGGACAACTGGATTAAAATAAGCATCCGTTTCATTAAGAAGGGCTAACTTGAAGATAACTATTTTGACTCAAGTTCTTTAGAGGCTCTAAAGTGACCTTGATGGACAGTGGAAGAAATCACAACACAAATGCAATTCCCTGAATAAAAATTGATTGACTTAAAAAAAAGGCACACAAATGATTCATGACTGATAGCTGTTCTATTTTGCAACGGCTAGATCTCTCAGGGTTAAATAAGTAACTTTAGGACTTGGGGCATTTAAGGATATTGAGGCTGTCTTGTGCTTTTGGTAAGGAAAAATAACCAAATAAGCAAGTTATAAATAGAAGTAAAAACTTCTATTGTAATGTTACCATGTAGTCTCTAATTTTACCTCTGTTCAGGCAGGTAGGCGTATTAAAATGCTGGAACCGAAAAGCTGGAGGTTTATTCTTTATGGGGTCTGAAAGCTATGCCCCAGTCCCCTATATATAATTCTAAGCCTGTTCGTCTCCCCCATTTTGTTACTCAGGGCTGGATCTCAATGGAGACAGTGTTACATGAGTTTCACTAACACTGCTAGAAAGTGTGTTTTTCCTGTTTTTGGAACCTCGGTGGGGGTGAATTGGGCATTTCCATCACTTGGCTTGGAAAAGGCTGAAAATCTGCCTTGGTGAATAAGTTTAGCTGCATAATTTTTCTTGGCTTTATCATTGCCTCCTGTCACCAGTAAAATTAACCCATCCTGAAGTTTTTCATGAAAACAATTTTTAAAAAATTAATCAATTAAGAACATTAAACTTTTTTTTTTGACATGAGGTTTTGCTATGTTACCCAGGCTAGAGTGCAGTGGCACAACACAGCTCACTGTAACCTTGAACTCCCGCACTCAATCTATCCTCCTGCCTCAGCCCCCGGAGTAGCTGAAATTATAGGCTCACATCACTATGTCCAGCTAATTTAAAAAGCTTTTTTTTGTAGAGATGAGGTCTCTCCCTCTGTTGCCCAGGCTGGCCTCAAACTCCTGGGTTCAAGTGGTCCTCTCACTTCAGTCTCTCGAGTAGCCAGGACTGTAACTGGGCACCACCACACCTGGCTCTTTATTTACTTATTTAGAGGTATTAAAACAATTTTGAATTTCTTCTGCTCATGTAATTTTCTTCCTGCCCCAGACCAGAATCCTTTAGCAGTCTCAGTCTCAAAACCCAGGCACCATCCTTTGCAATTTAACAGCAGAGGGTGCTGTGAGCCTGTGGCTGCCAAGGCCTCCGCCAGAAGAAAAAGATGAAAGAACCCCTCATTCGGCCAGCCTGGAAGGAGGCTTCTGGTTGTTCTGTTCCCATGTGGCTTCGGATGACTTGCCCATGCGATGTGGAGTATGGCATTTCCCAAAACGCAAGTAGGAAATCAAGGGACAAGCTGTGGCCTTCTGGAAATTATCATCTCTATTTTTGACGAGTTTCAGTTCTTCTCCAATTAAATTTATGCTTGATATTTTGTGCATTTAACTCCATCATTCTAGCCAAACTGGAGATCTCTCTCTCTCTTTTTTTTCTGAGACAGAGTCTTGCTCTGTTGCCTAGCCTGGAGTGCAGTGGCGCGATCTTGGTTCACTGCAACCTCTGCCTCGTGGATTCAAGTGATTCTCAGCCTCCTGAGTAGATGGGATTACAGGCGTCCACCACCATGCCTGGCTAATTTTTGTATCTTTAGTAGAGACGGGGTTTCGTCATGTTGGCCAGGCTGGTCTCGAGCCCCTGACCTCAAGTGATCCAACTGCCTCTGCCCCCCAAAGTGCTGGGATTATAGGTATGAGGCACCATGCCTGGCTTTTTTGAGACAGGATCTCGCTCTGTCACCCAGGCTGGAGTGCAGTGGCATGATCTTGGCTCACTGTAACCTCTGCCTCCTGGGCTCATGCGATCCTCCGTCAGCCTCCAGAGTAGCTGGGACCTCAGGGGCAAACCACCACGCCTGGCTAATTTTTGTATTTTTTTTTTTTGAGACGGAGTCTCGCTCTTTCGCCTAGGCTGGAGTGCAGTGGTGCAATCTCAGCTCACTGCAACCCCCGCCTCCCAGTTTCAAGTGATTCTGGTGCCTCAGCCACCTGAGTAACTGGGATTATAGGCGTGTGTCACCACACTCAACTAATTTCCGTATTTTTAGTACAAGGCAGGGGTTTCACCATGTTGGCCACACTGGTCTGGAACTCCTGACCTCAGGTAATGCCCACCTTGGCTTCCCAAAGTGCTGGGATTACAGGTGTGAGCCACCTTGCCCCACCATGATACATTATGTTAAAAAGTTGTAAGTGCTAAGGGGGACATAAAAAGAAACATAGAAGGGAAGGGAAGGAGAATTGGGAATCCAGGAGGTAGGAGTGTGGAGAGGAGGGTAATAGTGGGTTGAAATTTTTTTTTTTTTTTTTGAGATGGAGTCTCAGTCTGTCGCCCAGGCTGGAGAGCAGTGGCCGGATCTCAGCTCACTGCAAGCTCCACTTCCCGGGTTCACGCCATTCTCCTGCCTCAGCCTCCCGAGTAGCTGGGACTACAAGCGCCTGCAACCTTGCCTGGCTAGTTTTTTTTTTTTTTTTGTATTTTTTTTTAGTAGAGAGGGGGGTTTCACCATGTTAGCCAGGATGGTCTCGATCTCCTGACCTCGTGATCCGCCCGTCTCGGCCTCCCAAAGTGCTGGGATTACAGGCTTGAGCCACCGTGCCGGGCTGGGTTGAAATTTTAAATAGGGTGGTCCTGGAAGATCTCATTAAGAAATAGAAATAGGCTGAGGTCAGTGGCTCATGCCTGTAATCCTAGCACTTTGGGAGGCTGAGGCTGATTGCTTGAGCCCAGGAGTTTGAGACCAGCCTGGGCAACACAGCAAAATCTCATCTCTAAAAAAAAAAAATACAAAAAAATTAGCCAGGTGTGGGGGTGTGCACCTATAGTCCCAGGTGCTCTGCAGGCTGAGATGGGAGGATCACTTGAGTCTAGCCTGCTGTGAACCGTGATTGCACCACTGCACTCCAGCCTGAGCAACAGTGAGACCCCCAAAAAATGGGTGAAACTCAAAACAAAAAAAAACTGCCAGGTGCAGTGGCTCACGCCTGTAATCTCAGCACTTTTGGGAGGCCGAGGTGGGCAGATCACCTGAGGTCAGGAGTTCAAGACCAGCCTGGCCAACATGATGAAACTCCGTCTCTACTAAAAATACAAAAAAATTAGCCGGGCTTGGTGGCGGGCACCTGTAATCCCAGTTACTCAGGAGGCTGAGGCAGGAGAATCGCTTGAACCTGGGAGGCGGAGGTTGCAGTGAACCAAGATTATGCCATTACACTGTAGCCTGGGCAACAAGAGTGAAACTCCATTGAAAGAAAGAGAAAGAAGGAAGGGAGGGAGGGAGGGAGGGAGGGAAGGAGGGAGGGAGGACGAGGGCGGAGGGGAAGAGGAGAGGAGGGAAGGAGAAGGGGAACTGAGAAATGAGCAGAGACTTGCCAGAGATGAGGGCATCAGGCAAGCAGGTATCTGGGGGTAGAGCATTAGAGGGGTGGGCAGTGCCAAGGCCCTATGCCTGGAGTGTGCTTGGTCTGCACCAGGGACTGCAGGGGCTGAGTGGGGGGGCTGCAGGGAAGAGTGGGGGGAGATGAAGTTAGACAGAAAGGGGTCTTGTGGGCCCCTGTAAGGTTACTCTTACTCTCAGTGAGGTCTCACCCCATGAAGGGTTTTAAGCACAGGGCCAGTGTCTGATCTTTTTTTTTTTTTTTTTTGAGACGGAGTTTCACTCTTGTTGCCCAGGCTGGAGTGCAATGGCGCAATCTCAGCTCACCACAACCTCCATCTCCTGGGTTCAAGCGATTCTCGTGCCTCAGCCTCCCGAGTGGCTGGGATTACAGACATGCACCACCACACCCAGCTAATTTTGTATTTTTAGTAGAGACGGGGTTTCTCCATGTTGCTTAGACTGGTCTCGAACTCCCAATCTCAGGTGATCCACCTGCCTCGGCCTCCCGAAGTGCTGGGATTACAGGTGTTAGCCACCACGCCAGGCCTCATTTTCAAGTAATCAGCACAGCTGCTGTGTTGAGAAACTGTATGAGGGGGTAGAGGAGGGAGTAGAGGAGGTGGTGTCTGTTTGGAGGCTGACACTAATTCTGGTGAGAGGAGATGGAGACTCAGATCTGGGGGAGGAGTGGGTTTTGGACATACTTGATGATTGGATGGAGGAGGGACGGAAAGAGAGGAGTGAAGAATGCTCTGCTGGGGCTGGAACAGGTTGTGGAGGTGCCTTGCTGGGCCCTTCATTGCTGTGGCAGTGTTGGGGGGATGGGGAGGCTATAAGCAGACAGGAAGGGTCTCCAGGGATTATAAGGGTTTAGTCAACTTGAGCTATCAGCCTGTTCTACAGCATCCTGCCCTGCAACCTGTTTTCCACTGAACCCTATGTGGAATGTGGTCCTCTTTGTTTGTTGGAACCAGCTCCTGACAGACCCCAACTCACAGATGAACCAGAGTGAACTTTCCTCACGACAGTGCTAGAGTCTGCACCCCAGCAGGAGCAACGGTTTCCTTACCATCACATGTATGGGCTGGCATAATGCCTCACTGCATCTGGACAATTGGGACCCCTCCGCTATAAGTGGTCATGCACCCTCTCCCATTTCTATCACCCTGGAAAACCTTCCTGTCACTTTCCCTCAGGGAGACACTGCTTTCAAGAACACGCCCAGTGTCCTTCTTTCTTGTGCTGAGTAAAACTCCTACTGATCAAAACCTGCGTTCTCCAACCAGGCGCGGTGGCTCATGCCTGAATCCCAGTATTGGGAAGCTGAAGCAGGTGGATCACCTGAGGTCAGGAGTTCAAGACCAGCCTGGGCAACATGGCAAAACCCCATCTCTATTAAAAATACAAAAATTAGCTGGGCATAGTGGCAGGCACCTGTAATCCCAGCTACTTGGGAGGCTGAGGCAGGAAAATCACTTGAACCTGAGAGGCTGAGGTTGCAGTGAGCCGAGATCACACCACTGCACTCCAGCTTGGGCAACAGAGTGAGACTCTGTCTCAAAAAAAAAACCCCCACAATAAACAAAAACAACAAAAAACCCTGTGTTCTCATGGCAAGTCGTTTGTTACTTGCCAGGCGAACCAACCTCATTTTTCTCTGGTAACAGTGGCGGCAGCAGGGGCACTCGAGGCGCTCAGGCTGCCCGTGTGTGTGTTCTGATGCTTCACAACTGAGTGCAGCCCTGGATGTTGTGATTACAGCTCAGCCTTTGCTTACTCATTTCTCTTAGAGGATGAGCCTGAAAATAGGCTTGAATCTTAAACCTTTTTTTAAAAAATTAAACTGTTTTTCTGACTGTTTAGGCAGCAGAGGAGTCTTCTGATTTTTATGGGATGGATGACTAAGTTTAACCACCCAGAAAGAAGTGTTCCTCATTAAGAAATATTCAGCTGCTCCGATGGTAGCAGGTCATCAGAACTTATTAACATTAGTGTCACTAAAGTTGGTATACAACCCCCCACTGCTCAATTTCACTGGATTAAGAAAAAAGAAACATTAAGAATAAAACAAAACACAGTTACCTACCAATTTTTTTTTTTTGCAATGGAGTCTTGCTCTGTCACCCAGGCTGGAGTGCAGTGGCACCATCTCGGTTCACTTCCACCTCCACCCCCCAGGTTCAAGTGATTCTCCTGCCTCAGCCTCCCAAGCAGCTGGGACTACAGGTGCATGCCACCACACCTGACTAATTTTTTTGTATTTTTAGTAGAGATGGGGTTTCACTGTGTTAGCCAGGATAGTCTCAATCACCTGACCTTGTGATCCACCCACCTCGGCCTCCCAAAGTGCTGGGATTACAGGCGTGAGCCATTGTGCCCAGCCAAAAATGTTTGTTTTTAAAGAAATGAAATTAGGGAAAGCATGAACTTTGGAGCCCACAGTTTTTACCCTGCCATTTTGATTGTAAGGGTGTTTTAACTCAGGTGATGAGGGGACATTTTCTCATAAACACATTTAAATCAGCATTCTACCGGCTGGGAGGTGGAGCTTGCAGTGAGCTGAGATCCAGCCACTGCACTCCAGCCTGGGC
>NC_045449.1:51596789-51630930 GCF_002776525.5 Piliocolobus tephrosceles | reverse complement strand
TTTTTTTTTTTTTTTTTTTTTTTTTTTGAGACAGTCTTTTTGTCCTGTGGCCCAGGATGGAGTGCAGTAGTGCAATCAGAACTTATTGTAACCTCTAACTTCTGGGTTCAAGGGATTCTTCTGCCTCAGCCTCCCCAGTAGCTGGGATTATAGGTGCAAGCCACCACACCAGGCAACTGACTCTTAGTATTTCTCACATTTTTTTTAACCTTTAGAGAAATCTCTGATGTATCTGATGAAATTTTTGTCTGCAGTTCAGTAGCTCTTTCAGTTTCATACTGATTTTTCATACTCTCTTCAAGAGGCATTGATGGATCTAGAAAAAAAAGGTTTTTCATATTCTCAGTACTTTTTTTTTTTTTTTTGAGATGAAGTTTCACTCTTGTTGCCCAGGCTGGAGTACAATGGTGTGATCTTGGCTCACTGCAACCTCTGCCTCCCAGGTTCAAGCAATTCTCCTGTCTCAGCCTCCTGAGTAGCTGGGATTACAGGTGAGTGCCACCACGCCCGGCTAATTTTTGTATTTTCAGTAGAGACGGGGTTTCATCATTATCAGTCAGGCTGGTCTTGAACTCCTGACCTCAGGTGATCCACCCACCTCGGCCTCCCAAAGTGTTGGGATTACAGGCGTGAGCCACTACGCTTGGCCTACTTCTTTTTTCAAAATGTTAGCTTCAGTTATTTGTTTCTTTTGTATTTTTGTAGAGATGGAGTCTCTCTATATTGCCCAGGCAGGTCTTGAACTCCTGGGCTCCAGTGATCCTCCTGCCTCAGCCTCCCAAAGTGCTGGGATTACACACGTGAGCCACTGCGCCTTGGCCCTCAGTTATTTCTGGATGATGAGATTGGCGTGATTTTTAGTTTCATCTTTATACTTTTCAGTAGTTTTCAACATTTCTGAATGAAATAGTCTTCTTTGTAATTCCTTTGTGTGATACTTTTCTAATGATAAAAAGCAAGATAAACAGCCAGGTATGGTGATGTGCACCTATGTAATCCCAGCTGCTCAGGAGGCTGTGGCAGGAGGATTGCTCAAGCCCAGGAGTTCGAGAGCAGCCTGAGCATCATAGCAAGACTCTTGTCTCAACAAAAAAAAATTAAGTTAAAATACTCTCTCAGGGCAATAAAGACCTTAAACAACTTCCCAAATGTCAACCCAGTAAAACAACAACCAAGTTCCCTGAAACTGTTAGTTTTACTCCCGAAGCAGTCACTGTCTTGGATGACTGGCTCTCAGGAGGCTGCCTCAAACGATGCGCGTGAAATTCATGTGGGCTTCCAATGTGTGTGTATCTGTGTTTGGGGGGTGTTTCTCCTGCTGTTTGTAACAGGAGTATAGTCTGGTCAACCAGAACAAGGAGACCAAGCCAACAGACATCACCATTAGCAAAGTAACGGTATAATGGTGGTTGGCAAGGCAAATGAGGGCTAGTAAAGGAAATGCAGTGAGGGTGAAGATTAAATCTCTATGAAGGAATATTGCAGATAAGATAAATGAAAACAATTATATCTTTTTTCCTTTTATAGAGATGGGGTTGTGATATGTTGCCCTGGCTGGTCTCGAACTCTGGGTCTCAAGCAATTCTCCCATCTCGCCTCCTAGTGTTGGGATTACAAGCATGAGCCGCCGGGCCCGGCCTGAAAATATTTCATATTGAAAAAAAATTACAACGTAGAGTTCAATTGGAAACATTATTGTGAACCCAAAACCTTTAAGAGAAATATAATTTCCTGGCTCTGACCCTAAAATACAGTTCATTAACAGCATTTTTTTTTGGAAATGGAGTCTTCCTCTGTTGCCAGGCTGGAGTGCAGTGGCTCAATCTTGGCTCACTGAACCTTCCCTTCTCAGGTTCAAGCGGTTCTACTCCCTCAGCCTCCTGAGTAGCTGCGATTATAGGCATCTGCCACATTTTTGTATTTTTAGTAGAGATGGGGTTTCATCATAATGGCCAAGCTGGTCTCGAACTCCTGACCTTGTGATCCATCTGCCTCGGCCTCCCAAAGTACCGGGATTACAGGCATGAGCCACTGTGCCCCAGCCACATCATTTTTCTTTTCTTTTTGAGATGGAGTCTCTCTCTGTTGCCCAGGCTGGAGTGCAGTGGCACAATCTCAGCTCACTGCAACCTCCGCCTCCCGGGTTCAAGCAATTCTGCCTCAGCCTCCTGAGTAGCTGGGATTACAGGCACACACCACCACGCCCAGCTAATTCTTTGTATTTTTAGTAGATATGGGGTTTCACCATGTTGGCCAGGCTGGTCATGAACTCCTGACCTTAGGTGATCCACCTGCCTCAGCCTTCCAAAGTGTTGGGATTACAGGCTAAGCCACTGCACCTAGCCCATTAACAGCATTTCTTCCACCAACCTCCCACTTTCATGCACCCATCAAAAGGAAATGAGACTTCTTAGGGGGTGGCTGATTCTGTGTCTTGGAACAAGGACAATTTAGAATGGGCCTAGAACACAAGGATTTTAGGCCAGCAATGGTAGAAGGATAAGGAAGACACTGTCCAAATTGCAACAATTTGACATCAAAAAAAGGAACATAGTAATTACATTTATTTACAATTGACAATTATGATTAAAGTAAGTTCAGTGTGTGAAAGACCTCAGAACAAAAAAGTTGATATATGATTTTCTGATATATGATTTTTCTCTGCTTTTATGATACTTGAAGCATCATAAAAGGGATGGGGAGCTGGAGTGTCACAGGGGCTGAGGCAATGTATTGGTTAAGCCACCAGTAGGGTGTGCGATCACCAACAAAAAAAGTCCTACACTGAAAGCCCATGGGGTTGAAGCAGGATTTGCTTCACCCTAGAACTTCTGAGAGTCAGTCTGTATCTTGATAAACAGCAACAGGGCTTAGTCATGAGTTCCCAGTAATTGGCTGCTCGGAGAGTTTGCTCCCCACCTCCTGGGGAGAACTTTCCTGGGAAGAGGCCAATGTTTCTATCTCAGCCTGTTCCCTCCTCTGAGTTTCCAACCTTCTAATTTCAAGTTGGGAGTGCCTACGAACATGTTTTTGTTGAGTCATTTGTGCAGCTCTAGAATTGTTGAACCTATCATTTGTTTTCCAAGTTGGGGGCAAACAGTAATACAGTGCTCATTTATTATTCAACCAAGATATCTGGAGGCCTCCTCATGTGTTAGGCCAGGGCTAGGCACAGGGGTTAAGCGCAAGGGTGAGCAAAGCAGGCATGGAGCTGCCTTCATGGGGCCTAGTTTAGTGGGTAAGACGGACATGATTCAAATAATCACAAAGTGACGTTTGGTACAGAGCAAAGTAAAAGGGGTGCTTTTGGCAGGCCCAGAAGAGGAACTTGATCATCACTCAGGGTGGGTGGGCAGGGAGGCTTCCTTGAGAAAGTGGTATCAATGTGGAGGAATGAATCATGTGAAGAGGCAGAAGAGTGCTCTAAGAAGGGGGGTGTGTAAAAGCCCAAGCTCGGAGGAGGGCTGCAGTGTGCTGCATTGGAGGAACCAAGAGAACATTGAGCTGTGCTTTGTGGAATGAGGTTAAGGTTGACCAGGTAAGGTGCGGTAGACAAGGTCCAGTTGAATTAAGCTTTCAGAGGCTATATGAGCATTATTGAGATATAATTCACACAGCACAAAATTCATCCATTTAAAATGCACAATTTGGTAACTGGTTGAGGTGGCTCATGCCTGTAATCCTAGCACTTTGGGAAGCAGAGACAGGTGGATCATTTGAGGCCAGGAGTTCAAGACCGCCTGGCCAACATGCTGAAACACTGTCTCTACTAAAAATACAAACAATTAGCTGGGTACAGTGGCACACACCTGTAATCCCAGCTACTCGGGAGGCTGAGGCAGGAGAGTCGCTTGAATCCAGGACGTGGAGGTTGCAGTGAGCTGAGACTGCACCACTGTACTCCAGCCTGGGTGACAGAGTGAGACTTCATCTCAAAAAAATAAAAATGAAAATAAAAGGCAGGGTGCAGTGACTCATGCCTGTAATCCCAGCACTTTGGGAGGCCAAGATGGGTAGATCACTTGAAGTCAGGAGTTTGAGACCAGCCTGGCCAACATTGTGAAACCCCGTCTCCACTAAAAACATAAAAATTAGCTGGGCGTGGTGGTGGGTGCCTGTAATCCCAGCTACTCAGGAGGCTGAGGCAGGAGAATTGCTTGAACCTGGGATGCGGAGGCTGCAGTGAGCTGAGATTATGCCACTGCATTCCAGCCTGGGCAACAGAGTGAGACTCTGTCTCAAAAAAACTGTATATATTTATCATGTACAACATGTTCTGAAATATGTATATATTGTGGGATGGCTCAATCTAGCTAATTAACATAACCTGGGAGGTGAGGTTGCAGTGAGCCGAGATCACACCATTGCACTCCAGCCTGTGGGACAAGAGCAAAACTACGTCGAAATGAACTAAAATGAACTGAACTGAACTGAAATGAAATGATGTGTAATTCAGCCGGGCACAGTGGCTCATGCCTATAATCCTAGCACTTTGGGAAGCCAAGGTGGGAAGATTGCTTGAGGCCGGGATTTTGAGATCAGCCTGAGCAACATAGTGCAACTTCATCTCTATGAAAAATTAAAAAGTTACCCAGGCATGGTAGTATGTACCTGTATTCCCAATACTCTAGAGGCTAAGTTGGGAAGATATCTTGAGCCCAGGAGGTTGAGGCTGCAGTGAGCTATGACCATGCCACTGTGCTCCAGCCTGGGCAACAGAGTGAGACTCTGTCTTAAAAAAAAAAAAAAAGAAATCAATAAAAGAAAAAAATACAATTCATTGGTTTTTAGTATGTTCACAGTGTTGTACAATAACCACAATTTTAGAACATTTTCATCACCCTAAAAAAAACCCTGCAGCCTTCAGCACTCTCCATTTCCCCCAAACATCTAGCCTTAGGCAACCACCAATCTACTTTGTCTCTGGATTTGCCTACTCTGGACATTTCGATAAATGGAATTATATGGTATGCGATCTTTTGTGCTTTGCTTCTTTCACTTAATATGTTTTCAAGGTTCATCCACACACTAGCATGTATTCGTACTTCATTACTTCCATGGCCAAATACTGCTGCACTGTATGGCTAAGCTATATTTATCATTAGTTGATGGACATTCAAGTTATTTCCACTTTTTAGCTATTATGAATAATCCTGCTCTGAATATTCATGTATAATTTTTTTTCCTTTTTAAAATTTGTATATATATTAATTAAAAAATGGAGATGGGTAGAAAATAAAAGACTAAAAAAAAAAAAAGGACAAAGATGCAAAAAGAAATGAGACCAGGCGTGGTGGCTCACTCCTGTAATCCCACTACTTTGGGAGGCTGAGGCAGGTGGATTACTTGAGGTCAGTAGTTCAAGACCAGCCTGACTAACATGGTGAAACCCATCTCTACTTAAAATACAAAAATTAGCCAGGTGTGGTGGTGTGTGCCTGTAATCCCAGCTACTCGGGAGGCTGAGGTAGAAGAATTGCTTGAACCTGGGAGGTGGAAGTTGCAGTGGGCCAAGACTGAGCCACTGCATTCTAGCCTGGGCAACAGAGCAAGACTCCATCTTTAAAAAAAAAAAAAAAAGAAATGAAAAAACACACAAAAAAGAAAAAAAATAAAGACACGGTCTCACTACGTTGCTCAGGCTGGTCTTAAACTTCTGGACTCAAGCAATCCTATTTCTTCAGCCTCCCAAAGTGCTAGAATTACAGGCATGAGCCACAGCGCCCACAGTCAAATTTTTCGTAATAAAGATTTATATCCTAAGAACAGTGATAATCCATTAAAAAGTTTCAAGCAAGAATGTGGTATCAGAGTTTGGGTTTATTTATTTTTTTTTTTTAAGAAAATTTTTGTGGTTTTATTGTATCATGAGGCATTGAAACATCTGAACAAATCAATGTCTGGGCGGTGAGGCAGCTGCTTTCTCCTTCACTTCTTTGGGTTACTAGAGCAACTTGTCAGTAGATTAAAAAAAAAAAAAGGACAACCTTTTGCATTACTTAAGTCTTTCCAAGGCATGCGCTGGTACAACACAAATTTCTCCCATCAGATGCAACTAGTCTAGCGTCCAAACATCATGCACAACACCTCGGTGGCAGCAGCGCACTGCGCCCACTCCCGCCGCGGCCCTGCTCATTTGTGCATGATATTTGGAGCATCTGGAGGAGTGGGAATAGTATTGGGAAGAGGAGGGAGGAGGAAACAGCGTGAGTGCCTAGTTGAGAGGAGGTCAGCCGAAGTTGTGCAGGGCGAGCCTGAACATGTCATTGGTGCAAACCCAAGCATCGTTGATGTTCTTTAATAGGAACATCTGGTGGAACCCCATGATGGGGTCTTCATCCGCCTTAAGCTGGCCCACAACCATGCTGATGATGCAGCTATCTGGAGTGGGCTGATGGTCCTGCGCGGTGATGCTGTGCTGGATTTTCTGGAACGGAAGGCTAGACAACTTCTCCACAATGGCAGCTTTCCCCTGGAACTGTTGTCCTTCCCACGTAAGGCATGACGCATCAATGTAAATTGCGCCTAGTTGGGTTCTATCATTATCAAATAACTGGTAGTAATGTTGAATGAAGCTGGATCCAATCTGCTCCCAAATTGGCTTGTCTCCCATTCTGGAGCGTCACCCGGCCTCACGGAGACCCGAGGGGCTGGCACGATGGCGGCAGCGGCGGCGGCAACCCAGCGCGGTCTCCAGAGTTTGGGTTTAAAACGATCACTCCATCAGTGTTCTGGTGAATGGATATGAAAAGAGTGAGAGTGAATGCAGGGAGTGGTTATAAAAGCCATTGCGGCCAGGCGGGTGGCTCATGACTATAATCCTAGCACTTTGGGAGGCCAAGTTGCGTGGATTACCTGTGGTCAGGAGTTCAAGACCAGCCTGGCCAACATGGTGAAACCCCATCTCTACTAAAAATATAAAAATTAGCTGGGCATGGTGGAACGGGCCGCCTGTAATCCCAGCTACTTGGGAGACTGAGGCAGGAGAATCACTTGAATCTGGGAGGCGGAGGTTGCAGTGAGCCAACATCAGCCTAGGCGACAAGAGCAAAACTCTGTCTCAAAAACAAACAAAGGCCATTGCAGGCCATTGCCATGGATGGTGGTGACTTTGATCTGGGACAGGCAGCAGTAGAAATGGCCAGAAATGGGAAATTTTAGAGATATTTAAGGGGTAAAATTAAGAGGATTTGATGGTAGAGGATGGATGGGGAGGAAGATAGCATGTGGGATGGATGGACTTAACCATTCATGAAGACACAGAATTCCAGCAATGACCCAGTTTGGGGTAAAATATTAAGAATCTAAACTGGGTGTGGTGGCTCACATCTGTAATCCTAGCACTTTGAGAGGCTGAGGCAAGAGGATCATTTGAGTCTATGTGTTCAAGACCAGCCTGTGCAACATAGAGACCTTGTCTTCATGAAAACTTTTTTTTTTTTGAAAAGGAGTTTCACTCGTTACCCAGGCTGGAGTGCGGTGCCGCGATCTCAGCTCATTACAACCTTCACCTCCCAGGTTCAAGCAATTCTCCTGTCTCAGCCTCCCAAATAGCTGAGATTATAGGTGCCTGCCAACGTGCCCGGCTAATTTTTTGTATTTTCAGTACAAATGGGGTTTCACCATGTTGGCCAGGCTGGTTCTCAGACTCCTGACCTCAGGTGATCCACCCGTTTCAGTCTCCCAAAGTGCTGGGATTACAGGTGTGAACCACTGCTCCTAGCCTCTATAAAAAAATTTTTTTTTAATTAGCTTGGTGCGGCAGTGTGTGTCTGTGGTCCCAGCTACTCAGGAGGCTGAGGTGGGAGAATCTCTTGAGCCTGGAAGGTCAAAGCTGCAGTGAACCATGATCATATCACTGCACTCCAGCCCTGGCAACAGTGTGAGACCCTGTCTGAAAACAAAAAACCCCAGGTAACAAAACTCAGGTGTGCATGTTTTGAATTTGAGGCACCTGTGTGAAATTCAAGTCAAGAGGCTGAATGCGTAGTTGAATGTACAGCTCTAGAAAATGGTGATTAGTCTGGACAGGGAATATTACAAAAGGAAACACAACAAAGGCTGCAGTACCCTGGGGCCAGCATACTGGGAGCTGCTACTACAATAGGCCTGAAGGATTACTGGAAGCCAGAGAGAGAGGGCTATGTGGAGAGAGTGTTCTAATAGGAGCTGTGGACTTCAGTAAGGAACACCACCAACGCTCAATGACCCCTCAAGAATAAACTCCCTGCCTCACTCTGGTCTCTTGCTTGTGCCTCCCACTGGCAAAACCCATGTGGAAACCGAGGGAAAGTGAGCCTGCTGCAGTTCTCCAGGGCAGCCTGCAGAACAGAGAGGGAGGCAGAACGGAGGGCAAACGGGAGATGCCCAGCACAGAGGAGATTTTTTTTCAAAACTGAAAAACAGATTCAGTATTTTCTCCCGCAGCCCCCCAGTGTAACCCCCAGGGACCCCCGTCCAGGTGCAGGGCACACCCTTGGTCACCCCATATTCCCAGAGTTCCCAGGGTCCTCCTTCTCGGGGTCTCCACCTGGATGGTGGGGGTGGACATCAGAGAAAGTCAGGGTGATGAGTGGAGAACGGCAAGTCAGGTAAGGGACTATTCCCTCGTGGGGAGTGGAAGCCGGGCTCCCGGTGAAGAGGAGCGGGACTTGGGGTGAAGCCGAGTGACAGCCCGGGAGGAGTGAGGATAGCGGGTGTGCTGGACATTCAGGGCTCGGCTAGACACTCACTCGGGCCTCAGACTCCCAGCGGTGCGGGCCTCGTTGTGGGCCGCCCCTCTCCCTCTTGGACATAGAACCCAGTGTGAGAGCTAGGGGTGCCCTCGCTAGGCCGGGCTGTGGGTGGGCGGCCGGCCATCAGCCCAGGATGGTTTCGAAGTCTGAGGGCAGCGCTGGGTTGGCTGCAGCCTCCAGAGCAGCCAGCGTTGTCCCTGGGAGCTTCCGACTCAGCTGCTTCTGGGCTGTCCCGAGCGACCCCAGGAGGTGGGCGTAGGTGACACGGTGTCTAGTAAACCTCAGCTGGAAGGCCACTGCACGGCCTCAAGAGACAGACGACCAGCAGCGCCCTTGACCCCCAGCGACATTCCTGTGTTACTTGGCTTTCCAGAATGGGGTAGCAAAGGGAAGCCATGTCAGAAATGACGCGCAGAAAAAACGGGTAATTCTTTCAAACTTACCGATGAAACTGCGTCTGGAGTTGGTTCCTGCTGGTGGGTTCATGGTCTCCCTGACTTCAAGAGTGAAGCGCAGACACCTTCATGGTGAACGTCACAGCTCTTACCCAAAAATGTGGGTACCCAAAGAATAACCAGTAGCAAAGTTTATTGTGACGTGAAGAGCAACACAACAAAGCTCCCATAAGGTAGAGCGGATACGCACGTCTGCTACCGCCTCTAGTAGGTGGGATCTGGGATGGGCTAGCGGGTGGGCAGCTTTTATTCCCTTATTTGTCCCCGCCCATGTTTCATTTCTGTCCTATCAGAGTGCCCTTTTTTCAATCCCCCCCACAATTGGCTACTTTTAGACTCCTGCTGATTGGTGCATTTTACAGAATGTTGATTGGTGCATTTTACAGAGTGCTGATTGGTGCATTTTACAGAGTGCTGATTGGTGCATTTTACAATCCTCTTGCTAGCTACAGAGCACTGATTGGTGTGTTTTACAATCCTCCTTGTAAGACAGAAAAATTCTCCAAGGCCCCACTTGACCCAGGAAGTCCAGCTGGCTTCACCTCTGAAAACGGGAACTGGAGTGCACACGTGTGGAACCTGTAGGCCTGTGGCAGGAAGATCTTGTAGATGTTGGTGCACACCGTCTGGATGCTGTTCACCTGCAAATCCAGAAAAAGGCTGTGACACTTCAGCCGCAAGACCCCAAAGAGTTCACAAGGGACACATGTTCCACCCGGCCTTGAAGCCTTGGTTGAAGGTGAGACTGGCTCTGATGGAGGTCCGGGCATAGCTAGAGTAGTCGCTGGGCACTTCCAGGGTCGGGTGTCCAGCAGCAGGCCGCCCCAGGGGAACAGGCCGTGGGCCGGCAGCTAGACAAAGGCCACGCGACCCAGGGCCTCGTCTTCCACAGGGAAGTTTACCACCGTCTTCCACAATTTCACCATGCAGCCGTACTCAGGGATACCTAGGACCAGGGTCCTGAGGAAGTTTTTTACGTGGTGGAGGTGAGGTGTCACCAACAAGAAGTCATCCACCAAACGCAGGAGCAGCCCGTCCCGCCGTATCCCGGCAAACAGCTTGTTCTCCATGTCGCTGTAACACAGGCTGCAGAGCAGCGTGGAAAAGATGGAGCCCTGCGGGATCCAGAGGGGATTTTTTTTTCCTTTTTTTTTTGAGACGGAGTTTCGCTGTTATCGCCCAGGCTGGAGTGCAATGGCGCGATCTCAGTTCACTGCAATCTCTCTCTCCCAGGTTCAAGTGATTCTCCTGCCTCAGTCTCCCAAGTAGCTGGGATTACAGGCATGCGCCCCCATACTTGGCTACTTTTTTGTACTTAGTAGAGACGGGGTTTTGCCATGTTGGTCAGGCTGGTTTCGAACCTCGTGACCTCAGGTGATCCAGCCACCTCAGCCTCCCAAAGTGCTGGGATTACAGGCGTGAACCACCGTACCCGGCCTTTTTTTTTTTTTGAGACAGGGTCTCACTCTGATTGCCCAGACAGGGTTCAGATAATTCTCCTGCCACAGCCTCCTGAGTAGCTGGGACTACAGGCACGCACCACCACGCCTGGCTAATTTTTAGTATTTTTAGTAAAGACGGGGGTTTCACGTGTTGGCCAGGCTGGGTTTGAACTTCTGGACTCAAGCAATTTGCCCACCTCAGCCTCCTAGAGTGCTGGGATTACAGGTGTGAACCATCGTGCCTGGCCACAGAGGGAAATTTAAATGTCAGATAGGACGTGAGGGAAAAAGGACCCGCATAGAGCCTTGAGGTCCTGGGACATGGAAAACCAGGGTGAAGGTTGATGAAGGAGACAGAGGAGGCATGACCAGAGGGAAGAGAACACCGAGAATGTCCTAGAAGCCAAGTTAAGGTTGACTGCATTGTCAATTTTTCAGAAAAATTTACACACACACAGAGGTGCCTTTTTTTTGCTGCTATCGATTTTATCTGCTAGAGCACAGAAGCTGGGAAAATGGAATTGCCTTTTGGGGGAGTCCTTCCTTCAGAAACAACCAGCCCCACCTAAGGCAAGAGTCCCCTCTATCTCAGCAGTGTGGGTGCTCTTGCTGGCCCCACAGAAGAGCTTCCCCTGAGGCTCGCCCAGCAGTGTTACCTGGTGCCTGTGAACACAGGTTCCAGATGGAGGCAGATTGCCTGGGTGTTGGGCAAGTTACTTAACTTCTTAGTTTATGCATCTGGAAAATTGGAATAGAAATCATTGTGAGGATTAACCTAGGTGTCCCAGTACCTGGGACATAGTAGTTGTTCAAATGTACTAGCTATTTTATTTATTTATTTATGTATTTATGTATGTATGTATGTATTTATTTATTTATTGAGACAAAGCCTCGCTCTGTTGTCCAGGCTAGAGAGCAGTGGCGCAATGTTGGCTCACTGCACCTCTGCCTCCTGAGTTCAAGTGATTCTCCTGCCTCAGGCTCCCGAGTAGCTGGGACCACAGGCACATGCCACCACGCCAGGCTAATTTTTTTTTTTTTTGAGATAGAGTCTCGCTCTGTCGCCCAGGCCGGAGGAGTGCAGTGAGGCGATCTCCGCTCACTGCAAGCTCCGCCTCCTGGGTTCACGCCATTCTCCTGCCTCAGCCTCTGGAGCAGCTGGGATTACAGGCACCCGCCACACTCCCGGCTAATTTTTTGTATTTTTAGTAGAGATGGGGTTTCACCGTGTTAACCAGGATGGTCTTGATCTCCTGACTGCGTGATCCGCCCACCTCAGCCTCCCAAAGTGCTGGGATTACAGGTGCGACTAATTTTTGTATTTTTAGGAGAGACAAGGTTTAACCATGTTGGCTAGGTGGGTCTTGAACTCTTGACCTCAGGTGATCCATCTGCCTCGGTCTCCCAAAGTGCTGAGATTACAGGCGTGAGCCACCGCGCTTGGCCTGTACTAGCTATGTAAATTCCAGAAATGCCTGGAATATAGTAGATGCTTGATAAATGTGAAATGAACGAATTGCTCCAGTTGAAAAATTATTAAATTAAAAGATGGACCCTGCTTACATAAGTAATAATCATAAGGGATTTTATGAACAAATAATTTGAAACCTTTAGAGTTTAAAGTTTCTTATTACAGTAATAAAATAAAGATGTTAACTTTGACAGTAATCTAAGTGTTCTGTTAATTGAATGATCAACTTGTTGGCTTTCAGAGAAGGAAGGAAATGTGTAGATTGGCACTAAGACATTCAAAGCCCCAGCAGGAAGCTGAGGCTCAGCAGAGCCAAGTAGTCAAGGGTCTTCCGGAATGTTCCCCAGCAGGGATGGGCCACAGCTCCGGGGTGTGGACGAGTGGCAAGTAGGGCAGGTGAGCTTCAGTGAGCAAGGAGGTCTTTGAACCCAGGGTGCAAGGTATTGAAACAGAAAATATTTAATTTGCCTCAGTTTATTTTTAATTTTTTGTTTTTCTTAAACTGAGTTTGTTTTTTTGAAACTGAGGTTCATTTATAAAAGAACACATGTTATTGTGGCTATGTAAGAAAATGTCCTTGCTTTTGGGAGATGCATGAAGTTATTTAGAAGTAAAGGCCATGATGACTGTAAATTTTGCTGAAATGATCAAAAACCAAGAATATGTACACATATCTGGTGAGAGAGTGATAGAGCAATGTGGCAACATGTGAATACTGTAGTTGGTGATTTACATGAAGAATATACAGAAATTCATTGCTTTTTTTTTTTTTTTCTGAGACAGTGTCTCACTCTGTTGTCCAGACTGGAGTGCAGTGGGATGATCTCGGCTCACTGCAACCTCTGCCTCTCTGGTTCAAATGATTCTCCTGCCTCAGTCTCCCGAGTAGCTGGGATTACCGATGTGTACCAGCACGCCTGGCTAATTTTTTGTATTTTAAGTAGAGATGGGTTTTACTATGTTGCCCAGGCTGATTGAGAACCATTGCATTTTTTAAATTTGCTGTTTTTCAAAATAAAGAGTAGAAGGCTAGGTGCGGTGGCTCTCGCCTGTAATCCCAGCACTTTGGGAGGCCAAGGCGGGCAGATCATTTGAGACCTGGAGTTCAAGACCAGCCTGGCCAACATGGTGAAACCCCGTCTCTACTAAATATACAAAAATTAGCCAGGTGTGGTGGCAGGCGCCTGTAATTCCAGCTACTTGGTAGGCTGAAGCAGGAGAATCACTTGAACTCAGGAGGCAGAGGTTGCAGTGAGCCAAGATCCCACCACTGCACTCCACCCTGGGCAACAGAGCGAGACTCTGTCTCAAAAAAAAAAAATTTAAGCCCAGTATGGTTGCACGTGCATGTGATCCCAGCTACTTGGGAGGTTAAGGTGGCAGGATCCTTTGAGTCCAGGAGGTGGAGGCTGCAGTGAACCATGATTGCGCCACTGCACTCCAGCCTGGGTGACAGAGTGAGACCCTGTTTCAATAAAATAAAAACCAAAACCAAAACCAAAAAACCTTTCAGTTCTTAAGCCAAGTAGATCAAGGTCTGCAAGCATTCACAATCCTTAGAAGTCACCTAAAGATAATGGATAACCTGAATCTGAAAGGCACTGAAAGTTTATTTTTCTCTCTGCTGGGGACATTACTCTAAAGGTAGCTGAGCAGGCCGGGCGCGGTGGCTCAAGCCTGTAATGCCAGCACTTTGGGAGGCCAAGACGGGTGGATCACGAGGTCAGGAGATTGAGACCATCCTGGCTAACACGGTGAAACCCCGTCTCTACTAAAAAAATACAAAAAAACTAGCTGGGCGATGTGGCAGGCACCTGTAGTCCCAGTTACTCCGGAGGCTGAGGCGGGAGAATGGAGTAAACCCGGGAGGCGGAGCTTGCAGTGAGCTGAGATCCGGCCACTGCACTCCAGCCCGGCCTACAGAGCAAGACTCCGTCTCAAAAAAAAAAAGGCAAAAAATAAAAAAAAAGGTAGCTGAGCAAAGAGAATGCAACCTTTTTTATTATTTTTTGCCTCCCTATCTACTCTTCTTAACAAGGTTTCCTGATTGCTTGCCACTAGTAGGGTTTAAATTCTCCGGAAAACTATCTGAGTCTCAGATCCTCATCAGCTGACATTACAATCAAGCTAGCCTAAAAGGGCTCATCTCTGGCTACAGAAATAGTGCTTTTCCATCTTTATTTTTATTTTGTTTTGAAATTTTGCAATTCCTTCCCTCATGAAGGTTATGGAAGAATCAGAAAAAAAGATGATGGTTAATATTATTTTATATCGTGGGAAACCTACTTAAACATTTGAAATGCTCAAACATGCCGCAATCTGCATGGAGAACATTCTGGCAGTGGGTAACAAGAGTTATGAAACTTTTCAAACCTTTGACCCAGCAATACCAGTTTTGGGAATATACCCCAAGGAAATAACCCAAAAGGGAAAAAATGTAACTTGTTCAAAGATGTTGCTGTGCCGCTATTTATAAGAGTGAAGAATTGGAAATAATCCAAATACCAAATAAGGAAATGGCTCAGCAAATTATGGTATAGTGACATAAGGAAAACACCAGCAAATGATTTTAAATGACAGGAATGTAGCCTCTGCTGGCTCTGGGGAATGTGTAGTTTAGATTAAGTGACGAACCCCAAAACAAAACACCAAATGGAAAGGTTACAACTATGAAAAATGTGTGTTGTGAAAAAAAGTTTAGAAGTGACTCTTGAGGAAAGGCAGACATAGTTTAGAGTCGAGTTTGGGTGCTTCTTCCGTAAAATTGCTTGTGAATTGCAGTATCTATTGCAGTATATTCCAGACCTGACCATTTCGATCCTAAACACAGCTATTTGAGTATATAAAGTAGACAGCAGTTACAAGGTAGATCAGACAGTGGGTTTTCGTTTTGCAGCAAAAAGTCTTCGTAGTTTTGTCCCTGTGCACAGGAAAATGTAAATGCTAGCATCAGAGTTTGGAGACTCTGAGGATTGCAGAACTGCAAAGACAGGCCGGGTACTAAAACCTTCCTGGAATCGGTCCACTGTCTGCTGGAAGATCAATCTCTAGACATTGCTCAGGGCTCACCACAACGAAGCAAGTGGAAGGGACCTACTTTTTCAAAGGAAAAAGAGGAAGAAATTAGATTTCAGCAATCAAATAAATCAGAGATGTCAAAGAAACATTTACAGAAAAGTAACACTGACTCTTCAATTACTATTACAGAATCAGGCTGTAATGTAGACCTCATTTCTGTAGACCTCATTTCTACAGACCTCATTTCTACAGAAGAAGACTCACACTTTTTTTTTTCTTTTTTTTAAACATGAAACAAGAATTCAGAATACGAAACTGAACAGTCAGATCAAGAAACTAACAGGACATTGAATCAAGGAACTGTAAGAAATAGGAGGTGGATAGATATTTGCAGCAAGCTTTAGGGGCTATATAGTATTTTAAAAATAATACATCATGGGTATGAATTAGTATTTACCAACCGGGAAGCAAGGAAACACACAGTAGAATGAACTATTATTAAAGTTTACACATGATTTAAAGTTCATTTTGCTGATAAATTCTTACCTTAACAACCTCATTAGAGACTGGGCACGGTGGCTCACGCCTGTAATCCCAGCAATTTGGGAGGCCAAGGTGGGTGGATCACCTGAGGTTAGGAGTTTGAGACTAGCCTGGGCAACATGGTAAAACCCTCTCTCTACTAAAAATACAAAAATTAACTGGGCAGGGTGGTGGGCACCTGTAATCCCAGCTACTTGGGAGGCTGAGGCAAGAGAATCGCTTGAACCTGGGAGGCAGAGGTTGCAGTGAACCAAGATGGCGCCACACTGCACTCCAACCTGGGCGACAGAGCGAGACTCTGGCTCAAAAAAACAAAACAAAACAAAAACAAAACAACCTCATCAGAGCTATTTGGCCTGGGATTTTTTTTTTTTTCTTTCTCAACCTTAACTTGGACAGTAAGAAACAATTAAATTAGGATATTTTTCTTTTCTTTTTTTTTTTCTTTTTTTGAGATGGAGTCTTGCTCTGTCGCCCAGGCTGGAGTGCAGTGGCCGGATCTCAGCTCACTGCAAGCTCTGCCTCCCGGGTTTACGCCATTCTCCTGCCTCAGCCTCCCGAGTAGCTGGGACTACAGGCGCCCGCCACCTTGCCTGGCTAGTTTTTTGTATTTTTTAGTAGAGACGGGGTTTCACCGGGTTACCCAGGATGGTCTTGACCTCCTGACCTCATGATCCACCCGTCTCGGCCTCCCAAAGTGCTGGGATTACAGGCTTGAGCCCCCGTGCCCGGCTAGGATATTTTTCGTTAGTAACAAATTAAAATAGGAGTGTGTGCCAACAGTATTGGACATGAGTTTTACAGCAATGAGACAACAGAGAAGTATGTCATCTCTTCCACCTTCTCCGAAGGAGTCCAATCCAAGCTGAGAATCACTCAGCACCAGTGTTAGGCAGAGTTTCTCTTAACTACGTTCTTTGTTTGTTCATCTGAGAATGTGTTTTGTTTTACTCTTTTCTCTCCCTGGTGATTTAACAACAATATGAAGTACACCCAGAGCCTTTTTTGGGGAGAGCCATTTATTTACCAAATTTACAATAGGTGGCTCTTTGCCAGCCCTGCCTATTTCCCCCTCAGTGTTTGGCTAAGACTCTCAATCTGGCTCCACATTTTATCCTGTATTTAATGATGTGCACATCCGTGGGTACCTAGTAACATATTCAGCTCAAGGTCTCTACAAGAGGCCTGGAGCCAAGAGTCATTTTACTTATGTGAACTCAGATGGGACAACTCCAGTTTTAAAGAGTAGACCTGATGGGAGGGAAACATTTTGGAATTTAGAGTGACAAATCCACTTGAGACAGACCTGAGCCAGGTGCAGTAGCTCATGCCTGTAATCCCAGCATTTTGGGAGGCTGAGGTGGAAGGATTGCTTGAGCCCAGGAGTTCAAGACCAGCTTGGACAACATAAGGAGACCTCATTTCTACAAATAAATACCAAAAACCTCCAAAATTAGCCGGGCATGGTGGCATGCGCCTGTAGTCCCAGATACTCGGGAGGCTGAGGTGGGAGGATCACTTGAGCCTGGGAGGTTGAGGCTGCAGCGAGCCGTGATCGGGCCCCTGCACTCCAGCACTCCAGCCTGGGTGAGAGTGAGACCGTGTCTCAACCAACAACAACAACAAAGTGGGTTGAGTTCAGCTGTCTCCTAACTAGAGGATAAATTAACTCACCAGTTGATGAAGTCTTTACTTTTGGGATCATTTACCCTTTGGAAGTTCCTAGAAGCTGTGCAGAGTATCTTATCGCTGTGAGAGCACAGGTGAAAAATGAGAAAGGGCATAGTTCTGGAGATAACAGTTGGCGGCCGCTGTAGCTAGTGAGCCTGCTGACAAAGCTCAGAGAGCCAGATCAAAGACCAAGGCTGCTGTGTCAGCTTCTCCCCAATCGACACTAATACCCATCAAGAGTCAGGGCCTCACCTAAGGCTTCTCCACTGAGGAGCCCTTTGGAGGCTTTGGTGCAGGGGTGTCCATAGTCGTTTCACAGCAGTCTGTAAGGAGAGATGACGCCCCTGTCATTCCACTGCAGTCACTGTGTAGGGAACAAATGGACTGGCAGGAAAGACCTTGGCAGTTTAAAGATCTAAGTAAAGAAATAGACTTATGCCATTCGCCTTTTTTTTTTTTTTTTTTTTGAGACGGAGTCTTGCTCTGTCGCCCAGGCTGGAGTGCAGTGGCACGATCTCGGCTCACTGCAAGCTCCACCTCCTGGGTTCACGCCATTCTCCTGCCTCAGCCTCCCGAGTAGCTGGGACTACAGGCGCCTGCCACTATGCCTGGTTAATTTTTTCGATTTTTAGTAGAGATGGGGTTTCACCGTGTTAGCCAGGATGGTCTCGATCTCTTGACCTCATGATCTGCCCACCTCGGCCTCCCAAAGTGCTGGGATTACAGGCGTGCGCCACTGCGCCCAGCTGCCACCGAGCTTATTAAATCAATTAAGCCAAATTACATCTCTCAAAAGGCTCATTTGAGTTAATGGCCAGGGTGGATCAAGCAGGGATCAGCGGCAGCATTGCCAATCAGCCAGGGTAGAAGATTAGAATGAAAGATGGAGTAGAAAAGATGACATTCATGCCCTCAAAGGTGGCATGCCTCTGTCAAGAATCTCAAAACAGTTCACAATGGAGGGAAAGAAATTTGACTTTCATCCTTTTTTTCCACAAATTTCTTTTTTCTTTTCTTTTCTTTCTTTCTTTCTTTCTTTTTTTTTTTTTTGCCACCCAGGCTGGAGTGCCGTGGTGCAATCTCAGCTTACTGCAACCTATGCCTCCTGGGCTAGAATACAGTGGTATAATCTCAGCTCATTGCAGCCTGCGCCTCCCAGGTTCAAGTGATTCTCCTACCTCAGCCTCTTGAGTAGCTGGGATTACAAGCATGTGCTACCATGCCTGGCTAATTTTTGCATTTTTAGTAGAGACTGGGTTTTGCCATGTTGGCCAGGCTGGTCTCGAATTCCTGACCTCAAGTGATCCACCCGCCTCAGCCTCCCAAAGTGTTGAGATTACAGGTGTGAACCACTGCGCCCAGCCCCAGTTTTCATTCTTTTTGCCTCTGGAGAGAGAGAAAGGAGCACAGAATAATAAAGGATTAGAATCCCCAGTTCTGTGATGGAGCAGAATGAGGCCATTCTAGTGTTGAAGCCGAGTTGAGCTGTTCTGAGGGCAGTAACTATGGAATGAGAAGAGCAGAAGAAAGTGAGGAGGTGGCAGAAAGGAAAGTATTGAAAATTTGCTGGCTGGAAAACTAGCTTCTTGCTAAAAAAAACCCACACTCCACAAACACACCCAGCTGATCCTGGTTGTAGTTAGTTATTACCCTTGTGTCCTGGGGAGACTTACGAAAGTAAAAGAAGAGAGAAACCCGTAACATAATTAGGAGAAGGCCACTTCAAAGACAATTATTCTAGCTTTGCCTTTAATTTGGTTAATAAGGCCTCAGTCTGGCTCAAATAATCTGACTGTACTGTTTACATATGTCTTTTACTTCTGTTTCAACAGCTGCACATTGACACAGCAGCCCAAACATACGCAACAGACTGGCAGGGAGGAGACTGCTCTTTGCTGAGAATAAAGAGGCCTGTGAACATGTGAATTATGTGACTTAGACACACCACTTCACCTCTCTGGGCCTTCATTTCTATATTCATGAAATGAAAAAAATTTTTGAGTAGAATTTATAGTGAGCAACTTTCTTTTTTGAAATAAAGGCCAACTCAGGACAAATAAAAACTATTTATAGACTTCTTTCTTTTATTGAGAAGAGCAGCCCAGATTTTTCTGTATTTATCTTTTTAGAGGCAGGGTCTTGCTCTGTCACCAGGCTGGAGTACAGTGGCACAATCATGGCTCACTGCAGCTTCACCCTCCCAGGCTCAAGCAATCTTCCCACCTCTGCCTCCCGAGTAGCTAGGACTACAGGAGCACACCATAATGCCCGGCTAATTTTTTTTTTTCTTTTCTTTTTTGAGACAGTCTCACTCTGTCACCAGGTTGGAGTGCAGTGGCAAGATCTCAGCTCACTGCAACCTCCGCATCTCAAGTTCGAGAGATTCTTCTGCCTCAGCTTCCTGAGTAGCTGGGACTACAGGTATGCGCCACCACGCCCAGCTAATTTTTATATTTTTAGTAGAGACAGGGTTTCACCATGTTGGCCAGGATGGTCTCGAACTCCTGACCTCAAGTGATCCTCCTGCCTCGGCCTCCCAAAGTGCTGGAATTACAGGCATGAGCCACTGCATCCGGCCTAATTTTTATTAAAAAAAAAAAAAATTTTGTAGAGATAGGGTCTTGTCACGTTGCACTCCTGGTCTTGAACTCCTGGCTTCAAGGAATCCTCCTGCCTGGGCCTCTTTCCAAAGTCCTAGGATTACAGGTATGAGCCACTACGCCCAGTCCAGATGCAGCTTTGTATTTTATTTGATTGTTTGTTTGTTTTTGAGACAAACAAAAGAGTGTCACTCTGTTGCCCAGGCTGGAGTGCAGTGGCGCAGTCTCAGCTCACGGCAACCTCCCAGGTTCAAGTGATTCTCCTGCCTCATCTTCCCCTGTAGCTGGGACTATAGGCATGTGCCACCGTGCCTGGCTACTTTTTGTATTTTTAGTAGAGACGGGGTTTCACCATGTTGGCTAGGCTGGTCTCAAACTCCTGGCCTCAGGTGATCCACCCACCTCGGCCTTCCAAAGTGCTGGGATTACAGCTTTGAGCCACCACGCCCGGTTGGATGCAGCTTTTTAACCTTTCTCCCTGAAATTAGACTTTGAGCTTCGAACTGTCCATCACTGGACTAGAAAATCACTAGTTTTCCCTCTGATTAACGAAGGTCTTGGTTCCCCGATGGAAGTGATTTTTGTTGCCTGCTTCTTCATGCCACGTCTAGTCAATTATTTCCTTAACCACATAACCAGAAGGCTATCTAGCCAGAGTGTTTTCTATTATCAAGAAGACACTTGAAAAACTTTTGCATACAAATGGTATAGTCCTATCTTATGCACACAAACAGACCTTACAGCCTAGTTCAGCAGTTACTGCAGAGTGAAGTCAATGAATATTAATAATTCAGCAGCTAAAGTCATGATTTTCAGAAAACAAATCAGCAAATTTTGACAGGTTGCAAACAATGAGTCAATTAATTACAGCTGGAATTTCAGATATGCAGACATGTCTGCAAATGAAATGTTCCTGGAACGCCTGTTGGACAAACAAAGACATTGGCAATGCAAATGGAGGCGTGCACTGAAAGTTCTTCACATAAAATCTGACCACCTGGCTGGGTGAGGTGGCTCACACCTGTAATCCCTGCATTTTGGGAGGCTAAGGCAAGAGGATGGCTTGAGCCCAGGAGTTGGAGACCAGCCTGGGCAACATAGTGAGACCTTGTCTCTACAAAAAAAACACAAACAACCAGATGTGGTGGTGCGTGCCTGTGGTCGCCAAACAGTGGAAACAAGCCAGTTACCCGTCAACTGATTAACAAATATTTATTTATCATTCATTCATTCATTCATGTAATCATTATTTGGAGACAGGCTTTTGCTCTGTTGCCTAGGTTGGAGTGCAGTGGCTTACTGCAGCCTCCATCTCCACCTCAAGCCATCGTTCCACCTCAGCCTCCTGAGTAGCTGAGACGACAGGCTTGTGCCACCATGCCCAGCTAATCTTTTAGTATTTGTAGACACAGATCTCCCTGTGTTGCCCAGGCTGGTTTTGAACTCCTAGGCTCAAGTAAGCCTCCTGCCTCAGCCTCCCAAAGTGCTGAGATTACAGATGTGAGCCACCATGCCTGGCCTGATAAACAGATAAATATGGTATATTCATACAATGTGATATATTCATACAATGGAGTATTACTTGTCCGTATAAAGAAATGGAGTACCAATACATGTTACAACACAGATAAACCTTGAAAACATCATGCTAAGTGAAAGAGGCCAGACACAAAAGGCCACATATTATAGGAGTCTATTTGTATGAAATGCCCCAAATAGGCAACTCTATGAGACAGAAAGTAGATTAGTGGTTGCCTAGGCTTGAGTGGGTTGGAGTAGAATGAAAACCACTGAATTGTACACTTTAAATGAGTGAATTGTATGTTATTGTGAATTATATCTGAAGCTGTCATACAATTTTTTTTTTTTTTTTTTGAGATGGAGTTTCACTCTTGTTGCCCAGGTTGGAGTGCAATGGTGCGATCTGGGCTCACCACAACCTCTGCCTCCCAGGTTCAAGCAATTCTCCTGCCTCAGCCTCCTGAGTAGCTGGGATTACAGGCATGTGTCACCACGCCTGGCTAATTTTTTGTATTTTTAGTAGAGACGGGGTTTCACCATGTTGGCCAGGCTGGTCTCGAACTCCTGACCTCAGGTGATCCCCCTGCCTTGGCCTCCCAAAGTGCTGGGATTACAGGCATGAGCCACTGTGCCTGGCCTTGTTATACATTTTTTTAAGGTGTTTTTTAAAGGCGTTACAATTTTGTTAAAAATAAAAAACATGGCTGGGTGCAGTGGCTCATGCCTGTTATCCCAGCACTTTGGGAGGCTAAGGCAGGAGGATGCTTGAGACCCCGTTTCTAAAAAAATAAAAAAATTAGCCAGGCACAGTGGTACGCATCTGTAGTCCCAGCTATTCGGGAGACTGAGGCTGGAGGATCGTTTGAGCCCCAGGAGTTAGAGGTTGCAGTGAGTTGAGATTGTGCCTTTGTGCCCCCACCTGGGTGACAGAGTGAGACTCCATCTGGAATAGAATAAGACTCCATCTAGAATAGAATAGAAAAGGAATAGGAATGGACTCCAGAACCACAAAAACCTAAGCTTTTGGTCTGTGTGTGCTGTGGCAGCACTGGTCCAGGCAGCAGAAGTTGGACTTCCTTAATGGGTCTATTTTCCTTGGGCATTAATAGAATTGCATTGTGTGTGTGTGTGTGTGTGTGTGTGTGTGTGTGTGTGTGTGTGTATCATCCTCAAGCCTACCACCTGAAAACTGATAACACCACTAGAACATTCTACCAAATTATGCCATAACATGACATGGACCTTGCTTTAAAACTGTCATCGGTCACTTAAACTTGCCTCACAAACCATTTCTAAAGTGGACATAAATCTATAACTTGGGGAACAGATGAGTGATCAAATTGTTCTGTCTAATAAGCCGGCTATAGGCCGGGCGTGGTGGCTCACGCCTGTATTTCCAGCACTTTGGGAGGCTGAGAGGGGCGGATCACGAGGTCAGGAGGTCGAGACCATCCTGGCTAACACGGTGAAACCCGTCTCTACTAAAAATACAAAAAACTAGCCGGGCATGGTGGTAGGCGCCTGTAGTCCCAGCTACTCTGGAGGCTGAGGCAGGAGAATGGCGTGAACCCGGGAGGCAGAGCTTGCAGTGAGCCGAGATCGTGCCACTGCACTCCAGCCTGGGCGACAGAGCGAGACTCCATCTCAAAATAAATAAATAAATAAATTAATTAATTAAATAAAATAAGCTGGCTATATTACAAAATGATTATTTTGTATCTGGGATTACAGGCTTGAGCCACAGTGCCCAGCCCAGACTGCCTGCTTCTTTTTTTTTTCTGAGACAGGGTCTCACTCTGTCACCCAGGCTGGAGTGCAGTGGCATAATCTCGGCTCACTACAACCTCTGCCTCCTGAGCTCAAGGGATCCTCCCACCTCAGCCATCTGAGTAGTTGGGACCACAGGCATGCATCACCACGCTTGGCTAATGTTTTGTGTTTTTGGTAGAGAGGGGGGTCTCACCATGTTGCCCAGACTGGTCTCGAACTCCTGAGCTCAGGCGACCTGCCACCTCAGCCTCCCAAAGTGCTGGGATTACAGGTGTGAGCCACCATGCCCAGCCCAGACTGCCTGATCCTTAACCCACTTCCACCATTCTGGACAAGATGTCTAACCCCTCCAGACCTATTTGTAATATGAGGATAAATGACAGTAGCCAAATCACAGAGATGCTGGGAGAACCAAGTGAGTTAATTGTATAAACAAAGTACATAGAACAGAGTCTGGCATAAAGTTAGCACTCAGTAAACTTTATCTGTTATGTTTCCTTATCAACCTCATAAACTTCAGGGAGTGGGGGCAGTATTTACTTTCTGGCAGACCTCTCTTATAAGGATCTTGGACTTGGTCCTTGGGAGCAAATAGATTATCAAGGATAGGGCTGTGCCTAAGCAGTAGGGTTCAGTTCAGACAGATCAAAACCATTTCTGGCCAAGTGCAGTGGCTCACGCTGTAATCCCAGCACTTTGGGAGGCTGAGGCAGGAGGATCACTTGAACCCAGGAGTTCAAGACCAGCCTGGGCAACATAGTGAGACCCCCATCTCTATTAAAAAAACAAGAAAGACTATTTCTTTCTCCCTGGATGGGACCATTTGATTCTGTGAGGGGCCTAGTTCCCACAGTGCCCTCTAAGAGCCCAAATTCAGTAGGAGAATGCAATGTTCCCTGAATATACAGACTCCAGAGTTCTGATGTGAAATAGCAGATCTCGCCCTCAGGAAATCCAGGGATACGGTGATGATTTGAGGCCTTTGGAGGTGGAACCCTGCACCCAGGATGAAATAAATATCTTAGCAGAGAAACCTGCAATAGCTCCCTTGAGCATTCCTTGGTGGTGTGACTGGCTCTGTTTAGACTTTCTTGAACTATAACCCAAAATCTTGCTGACACTAAGTTACTGGATGCCAGAGCTGGCTTAGTCTTGTTGTGTTACTGCAACTTGTGTGCTCTGATTGCTTAGTTTGATAGTGACCCTGCCCATCTACTCTCAAGTTGCAATTTGATGCCATAGAGCAACTCATGCTGACTTGTGGTCTGGTAGCCAATGTTCAGTCTTGGCCAACTCTGAATCTTTCTGGTTCTTTGCTGATTTTGGGCCTCCGTTTATGTGCTCGACTCTGCCTTTGCCCCTGTGGATGCTTTATAAGTCTCCCTATCCCTAATGGGACTCTTGGTCAACTCAAGATAGAGCACTTTTCTTCTCCAAAAGGAAAATGCAGGCACAGAGAAACTAAATTATTCGTTTAGGGAAACAGAGCTAGAAATTTAGTTGGGCCAGAATTAGAAACTTCAGATCAGATTGCATCTAAAATATAGTAATTAACAAGACTTCATTCTTAAATAAAATGTTGCTTTAATAAAATACTGCACATATATATTTTTCTTTTCAAAGATGTTATGAGCAGGATGGTTGTTTTGAATGATAATGTATTGTATACTATATAATTAGTAGCAAAAACAAGGACTTTCAAATAAATAGGCTTCAGCTTTTTTTTTTGGTGGGGGGTGGTGTGGGGAAGAAATACTCTGCAAATCAGCTGAGACTGAAAAACAGGCGGCCAGGCGCGGTGGCTCAAGCCTGTAATCCCAGCACTTTGGGAGGCCGAGACGAGCGGATCACGAGGTCAGGAGATCGAGACCATCCTGGCTAACACAGTGAAACCCCGTCTCTACTAAAAAAAATACAAAAAAAAAAAAAAAAACTAGCCGGGCGAGGTGGCGGGCACCTGTAGTCCCAGCTACTTAGGAGGCTGAGGCAGGAGAATGGCGTAAACCCGGGAGGCGGAGCTTGCAGTGAGCTGAGATCCAGCCACTGCACTCCAGCCTGGGCAACAGAGCGAGACTCCGTCTCAACAAAAAAAAAAAAAAGAAAGAAAAACAGGCAAGGAGGGCCGGGCGCAGTGGCTCATGCCTGTAATCATAGCACCTTGGGAGGCCGAGGCAGATGGATCACTTGAGGTCAGGAGTTTGAGACCAGCCTGGCCAACATGATGAAATCCCATCTCTTCTGAAAATATAAAAATTAGCCTGGCATGGTGGTCCTAGCTACTGAGGAGGCTGAGACATGAGAATTGCTTGAACCAGGAGGAAGAGGTTGCAGTGAGCCAGCATCGTGCCACTGCACTCCAGCCCGGGTGACAGAGTGAGAGTCCGTCTCAAAAAAAAAAAAGAAAAGAAAAGAAAAACGGGCAAGGATGGCTAGCTGGACATAGTGGCTTACACCTGTAGTCCCAGCTATGAGGCTGTGGTATGGTGGGAGGATTGCTTGAGCCCAGGAATTCAAGAGCAGCCTGGGCAACGTAGTGAGACCCTGTCTCAAAAAAAAAAAAAAATAGAGAAGGTGTTGACTTTTCCTTTAAGAATGTGCTCTTGGTTGGCTTGGGATAGAGAAAGGAGTCATATTTACCCTCTGGGAATCAAAAGAAACACTGGAGTGACCTCTGAGAGAGAAATCCTGGCCCTACCCTTGTCATTCTGCCCAAGATTTCAGAGCCTAATTGAAACATACAAAAGCACCACCAGAATTGCCCTCTAGCCATCTGAAGATCCAGTGGGGTGGATGTGGAGCCAGTGGAAAAATCTGGAAAAAGCAGAGCTGGGGGTTTTAAGGAGGATGATGTAATGCGATAGAGGAGATGTCAGCTATACCTGAATGTTCGGACCTAGTGCAATATCTGGTCACTGCAGCCATTCAGAAATCCAAGGAAATACAAAGACCGTGTATTTGTACAGTAAAAAAATACTAGAAACAGAATTACCCCACTAACCACCTATTAATTATACTCACGCTGGTCCCCCATTACTGAGAGTGCATTATTATATAATTAAAGCCATTTAGACATGGCTTGGCATAGCACTTGCATGATATGCTACATACTAAAAATTCCTCCTTATGTAGCCGTTTTTTCTTATCAGATTCAGAGCTCCTTTCTCCTTTTCTTGGTAAGGATGAACACAGGTAGAAAATTCTCAGTTAGGGGCTGGGCGCGGTGGCTCAAGCCTGTAATCCCAGCACTTTGGGAGGCCAAGACAGGCGGATCACGAGGTCAGGAGATCGAGACCATCCTGGCTAACACAGTGAAACCTCGTCTCTATTAAAAAATACAAAAAACTAGCCGGGCGAGGTGGTGGGCGCCTGTAGTCCCAGCTACTCGGGAGGCTGAGGCAGGAGAATGGTGTGAACCCGGGAGGCGGAGCTTGCAGTGAGCTGAGATCCGGCCACTGCGCTCCAGCCTGGGCGACCGAGCGAGACTCCGTCTCAGAAAAAAAAAACAAAAAAAAGAAAATTCTCAGTTAGGATCTCCAGCCTGGGCTTGTGATCTGACCCTACCTGGAAGTCTTACTTTTGTATATCTGACAGAAGAACAAGTAAGTCTTCAGGGGAAAATCCAGAACAACCCAACTTCTAGCATCAGGTCTTTCTCAATAGCTTTTCATTAGCTTTTCAAAGACGTCACCCAATATGATTAGGATTGTAAAAGAGGACCACCTGAGCTGACAGCACCTCCGGCCTCTAAATGGGCTGGCAGAAGACCATTCAAAGATAAAATGGGCTGCTCCAGTGGGAGTGAGCTCCCTACCTGTGAGAGTATTCAAGTAGAGAGAGGAGGACCTCCTGGCAGGAAACTTGCTTATGGTGGGAGGGTGTATGTGATATGGCACCTCCATCTGAGAGAGTCTATGCTGAGGGCAGGCTGGAGTCACACATGGGAATAAGCCACCCTCCAATCTGCCGTCTGTGATTTAATTCCACAATGGCAGAATGGATGGCATGTCACTTGCTCCACGTACCAGCACCCATTGCTTCAAATACTAGTCCCCCTCAATCCCTGGCACAGTTGTTGATTTGAAATACTGAAGACTTCACATCCCTTACAACGACTTCTTGTGTGGCTGGCCCAGGACCTGGGCGAGGCAGTAGGGGATGACACTGACGGATGCCAGGGGCACTACCGCACTCTTGCAGAAGGACAAGACGTAGAAGACCAGCTCGACTTGGGACGGGGGTTTCAAGGAGTCAAAGAGGTGCAGGAGGACGAGGGAGGCTACAATAGAGCTGAGGCGGAATGGGAGCCACTTGCCGAGTTTCCCCTTGCAGCTTTCCCTGTACATGCTGGAGTTGAGAGCCAGCCCCAGGCCAAAGAGGGTGCCCAGGTTCTTGAGGAGGCTGGCAAAGGGCGTGGTGTCAATGTGGACCCATTCTGGCCGCTCGCACCACCTCTGGGCTTTCTCCAGAGTCCATAGGAGGTCTACACCCAGTCCCTTGAGCAGCAGATAAAATCCGATGGCGAAGCTGAACAGGAAGAAGGTAATGAGAAAATATTTCTTGAGACTGGCATTATAGATGCTGTGGATGTGGCTGAAAGTTTCTGCAACAGCAATGCCTGGGTGGAAGAAAGAATTACTGTGAGAGGTAGGAAGGATCTGGGACCTTTGCTAGAGGTGGGTTTGGAGCAGTAGGTGACATGCCCTCCGTTCTGTGACTGTGGAATTAAATCACAGACGGCAGATTGCAGGGTCGCCCGGCTTATTCCCATGTGTGACTCCAGTCTGCCCTCAACATAGACTCTTTCAGATGGAGGTGCCATATCACGTACATTCTCCCCCCATACGCAAATTTCCTACCAGGAGGTCCTCCTATCTCTACTTGAATACCCTTAGAGGTAGGGAGCTCGCCCCCACTAGAACAGTCCATTTTATCTTTGAATGGAATTGATTGCTGAATAGTTCTTCCTTGTCTGTGTGCAACTGGTCCCTCTCTAATACTGTCTGTTTTCTCAGTTCTTTCTGCAGGAGTTAGTAAGTGATGAATCTAGTCCCTCTGTCACACATTTGGACACAATTATTCTATTCTCTCTAACCTAAACATTCCCAGGTTTTTCATGTGATATGGCTTCCAGGTTCTTCCTCAAACATGGACCCCACTACTAAATGCTGTGTTACTTTTGTGATTACCATGAAACCATCATGTCCCTTGTTCTCAACATTCTTCTTTGAATGCTGCTGTGTTCTGTTCTTACAAATCTCCAGGGGAGAAATTCCACAGTTTTGTTAAGGTCTTATATTCTAGTGCCTCCCACAAAATCTTTCTTATGTTGCACCTAAATCTTGTCTTACCCTTGTTAACTGGATCTAAGAAAACACAGATATTCAAAACTCTGAACCTATAAAAGAGATCAACTGCAGTTATCTATTAGGTTTGCAAATGAATGTATTTAAATAAAGAGCTTTCCTAGGACACCGTGCTAATTTGTTAAATTTGGCAGATTCCCTGAAAAGTAAATTAGGGCCTGTTGAAGATCAGTAAGAAATAAAGATTGTAAAAAGCTCCAAGATTTCAAGCTAATTCAATTTGGTTAGTTAATTTGATGCATGGTAACTTCTACACAATTCATTCTATAGATCTGGGCACTCGTACAGAAATTAAACATTTCAACTTGCTCATTCTTGACTTTGAACCCACAGAAATGCTCACAGTACCGATTACACACAGGATGTGGCTGGAATGCTGGGATTTTGTCCTGATTAGGGGGAGAAATGGAATGGGGTTGGGGGGAGGAGGAAGGGAGTCAGATCAGCCCGTACCTGACAGGACTCCGGCAACAACTTGATGAGGAAAATGAGCAGCAAGGTAGATTCGTGACAGACAGACGTTCAGCTGCACAGCCCAGAATCCCAACCACAAAATGACATTCAAGCACCTGCAATGGAAGAGGCAACCATAACAGAACACAGGTGCAGATCCTTCAGAAAAGAAAACAGCCCCTGCAGGAATGTTGGAGCCTGGCAAACTTAGGTGCTCTCAGTGGAATTTTTGTAAATTAAAGCCGGTACTCAAAAGCCCAAAGATACCTGTTGGGGGCTGGGTGCAGTGGCTCTTACCTGTAATCCCAATACTTTGGGAGGCCGAGGTGAGAGGATCACTTGAGGCCAGGAGTTCAAGACCAGTTTAGGCAACATAGCAAGACCCCTGTATCTTTAAAAAAAATCAAAATTGACCAGGCACGGTGGCTCACGCTTGTAATCCCAGCACTTTGGGAGGCCAAGGTGGGTGGATCACTTGAGGTCAGGAGTTTGAGACCAGCCTGATCAACAGGTGAAACCCCGTCTCTACTAAAAAGAAAAAAAAAAATTACAAAATTAGCCGGGTGTGGTGGTGGTGCATGCCTATAACCCCAGCTACTTGAGAGGCTGAGGCAGGAGAATTGCTTGAACCCAGGAGGTGGAGGTTGCAGTGAACCGAGATCGCACCATTGCACTCTAGCCTGGGCAACAAGAGTGAAACTCCATCTCAAAAATAATAATAATAATAATAATAATAATAATAATAATAAAAAACAGGCCGGGCACGGTGGCTCACGCCTGTAATCCCAGCACTTTGGGAGGCTGAGGTGGGCGGATCACTAGGTCAGGAGTTCGAGACCAGCCTGGTCAATATAGTGAAACCCCATCTCTACTAAAAATACAAAAATGAGCCGGGTGTGGTGGCGCGAGCCTGTAGTCTCAGCTACTCGAGAGGCTGAGGCAGAAGAATCGCTTGAACCCAGGAAGCGGAAGTTGCAGTGAGGCGAGATGGTGCCATTGTACTCCAGCCTAGGCGACAGAGCGAGACTCCGTCTCAAAAAAAAAAAAAAAAAGATGCCTGTGGCAAGTGGTGAACCCTTGTGTATATGAATTTTAACCTCCCTATTTTATCTATTTGATAATTAAGGATTTGCATGGGCTGGCACCATGGCTCACGCCTGTAATCCCAATATTTTAGGAGGCTGAGGCAAGCCAATTGCTTGAGATCAAGACCAGCCTGAGCCTGGGCAACATTGCAGAACCCTGTCTCTACACAAAGATAGGAGAAATTAGCTGGGTGTGGTGTACGGCCTGTGGTCCCAGCTACTCAGACGGCTGAGGTGGGAGGATCGCTTGAGCCTGGGAGGTAGAGGTTGCAGCGAGCCGTTACCATGTCACTGCACTTCAGCCTGGATGACAGATGAGACCACGTTTCAAAAATAAAAAGGATTTGCACTGTGGCTGCACACCCGGAATTCTCTGTAATAGGAATATCTTCTGTTTCTCTGGTTATTTTAACCTGAGTGGACGACTCTGTGGTTGGTACAGACATGGGTTTTTATTTAAGCCCTGCTGCTGCCTCACTACCTGATTTTTATAAGTCCCTTCATGGTGTTGGGCCTTGTTTCCTTATCTGTAAAAGAAGGGATTGCACTACTGGATCCCTTTCAGCCCAAACATTCCGTGACTCTGAGTTTCACTCTGAGTTTCACCCTTATCCAAACTGCCACAATTTTAATCAGTGCCTGCCCAGGTGTGGGAGCGGGCTAGGGGTATGTGAGGAAGAGCACGTGGTATGTCAGCTACAGAGAGAGCCGCCTCCTGCCCTCCACCACCTACACCCCAGTGGTGAGTTCTTACCGAAATCTGTAGGTTGGCTTTTTCTTTCCCCGAAAGATGGAAAGAGTAGATGTGACCATCACGTAGTATACACCTGCTGTACCCATGGCATGGCCAGAGGGGCTCCCTAAAGGGCAGGAAAGAGAATGAGTACAGGTGAAAAAGTCCTCATCTGGGAGACAGTGCATCATCTACCCAGCCATCCCCCTATCCACCCGTCTACCCATTCATACATCTGTTTACCCCCCATCCATCCACCCATCTTCCCATCTATTCGTTATCCGTAAGTCATTTATTTAACAAATTTCCATCTACTATGCACCAAGCATTGTGCAAGGCTCTGGGAATACAATGGTGAGCAAAATCAGAGAGGGTCCCTGCTCTTGCAGTTAAATGCAGTCTGGAGATTACACAAAGAATCAGTATACTGGGCGTACAATTACAAACTGATCTGCCCTCCACATCTTCTGTTCCTTCTCACCTTGCACACTCTGCTGGCTACACTGGCCTCATTGTTTTCCTTTAAACACGCCAAGTACTTTCCCACCTCAGGGCTTTTGCATGGCGATCCTCTGGCCAGACAGCCCTTCATAGCTCTTCTGCCAGAAACTTACTCCCTCACATCCTTTAAAACTTGACTGAGATCTCACATTCTCAGTGAGTCCTACTCTGACCACGCTATCTAACCCTGCCTGCAACCGGTTCCGTTTTTTGTTTGTTTGTTTGTTTTTTAGAGATGGGGTCTTGCTCTGTCTCCTAGGCTGCAGTGCAGTGTCATGATCATAGCTCACTGCAGCCTTGACCTCCTGGACTCAAGCAATCCTCCGCCTCAGCCCCTTGAGTAGTTGGGACCACAGGTGCACACCACCACACCCAGCAACTTTTTAAAATGTGTTTTGTTTGTTTGTTTTTGCCCAGGCTGGTTTTGAACACCTGGGCTCAAGCAATCCTCCCACCCTTGGCCTCCCAAAGTGTTGGGATTATAGGTGTGAGCCACGATGGCCAGTCTGGTTCCCATCCATTCTTAATTCCTCTACCCTGAGAGACAGAAGGTCCTGAGATGTGCCGCCCAGACCTCCCTCCTGAACTGCAGGACTTATTTCGTAGCTGTTGAGAGTGTGATGGCAGATGGCTCTCTTTTCTCAGCCTTCTCCGGGCATTGCCCTGGGCTAAAGAGAGTCGCCTTGATCAAGGTTACGCCCTCCCCAGGGTCTGATTCCCTTGAACCAACTGGGGCCAACTCTGAGGAGCCATCCCCAGCTTCAGAGCTCCCTGTGGAGTCGGATGAGGCAGAATCACAACCGGACCTCTCCTTCTGCCCTGTTCCTGTTCCTTCCCTTCTACAAGTATAGTTCCTCAGAGTATCTCAACTCCTGCACGTGAACCTCCATTTCAGCCTGCTTTCCAGGGAACCCCATAGATAAATAAAGGCTTTCTTTCCTCCCTCCCTCCATTCCTCCCTTCCTTTCTGCCTCCCTTCCTCCCTCCCTTCTTCTTCCCTCTAACTAATTATATACCTTGGGTAATTCATTTACACTTTTTTTTTTTTTTTTGAGACAGAATCTTTCTCTGTTGCCCAGGCTGGAGTGCAGTGGCACAATTTTGGCTCACTGCAACCTCTGCCTCCCGGGTTGAAGTGATTCTCCTGCCACAGCCTCCTGGGTAGCTGGGATTACAGGTGCCTGCCACCACGCCCGGCTAAGTTTTTGTATTTTTTTTTTTTATTAGTGACGAGGTTTCACCATGTTGGCAAGGCTGGTCTTGAACTCCTCACCTCAGGTGATCCACCCGCCTCAGCCTCCCAAAGTGCTGGGAATACAGGCGTGAGCCACCATGCCTGGCCTATCCTACATATTAATAGTTTACTTTTTTTTGGAGAGAGTCTCCTTCTGTACTCAGGCTGGAGGGCAGTGGCCCGATCTTGGTTCACTGCAACCTCTGCCTCCCAGGTTCAAGCAATTCTCCTGCCTCAGCCTGAGGCTACAGGTATGTGCCATCACGCCCGACCAATTTTTGCATTTTTAGTAGAGACAGGATTTTACAATGTTGGCCAGGCTGGTCTTGAACTCCCGACCTCAGGTGATCTATCCACCTTGGCCTCCAAAAGTGCTGGGATTACAGGCATGAACCACCACGCCTGGCCTAGTTTACTTATTATTATAATTTTTGTGTATTTCACCTCCTCTATTGAGATTTCAGCTCCACAAGGGCAGCAGGGATCTTTGTGTCTGTGAGGTATCCCTAGCACATAGAACAGTGTAGAGCTCCCAGTAGGTGCTTGGTAAGTAACAGCTGAATGAGTGAATGCTCTGAGGTGAATGAATGGTCTGTGAGAGCGAATAACTAAGGGACCTTCCCTAATTTTGGGGTCAGGAAAGGGTCTCTGAGGAAGGGATGCTAGTACCTTAGAGGGTACTAGTCTCAGAGGGCAGCTGAGACTTTAGGGCGATGGAGGGGGCTTCCTATTACATACTGAAAATGAAATCTATCATTTGATTTGACAGTACCCATCTGGCTGTAACTAATAAAATGTAGGCACAGCAATGGATTGGACAGTCAGCTCAGGAGGGCACATCCAGTGGGCCGGGCCATTGGGAAGGACCCACAGGAGCTCAGGCTTTTGCCCCCTCCTTTCTCAGGACACAGCGCTGCAGGGCAGTGACTCTCATGAACTTTTGCCCGTGGGTGCCCGTACCTCTCTGGACTCCACCCAGGTTCTGTAACAGGCAGATTTCCAATACTACTGTGCTATTCAGGAAAGCATTGCTGAAGTGAATTAATCTGTGCCAACTGAAGAGCATGACAAAAGTACAAAGGAATGGCTTTCCTCATGTCCCCTCAAGGTCAGTTTCATCCATAACAGATGAACGAGGTCCACCCAGCTTCTGTCTCTACAGGGGCTGGGACGCTTACCTGGTCCAGTCTCACAGGTGACAGGGAACTGCTTTATCAGGGGCACAGAAGTGTTGCCATAGTAGTTGGTGTCCAAAACCCACCAGTATGGACGCTGTCCAAAGAGAATCCTATGGAAAAACAGAACGAGTTTCTGGGGTTACTGAATGAACGCTTTTGCCTAAAGCCCACACCTTCAAGAATAGTGTAGCTTGAGAAGGATTTCACATGTTGCCTCTAGGAGGGAGAACTGGGTGGCTGGGGAGAAGTGTGAGAGGGATGTTTCATGACACATCCTTATGTATGTAACTTTTGCATTTTGAACTGTTTGTTTGAATGTATTTCCTTCCTTCCTTCCTTCCTTCCTTCCTTCCTTCCTTCCTTCCTTC
>NC_045449.1:51567552-51596779 GCF_002776525.5 Piliocolobus tephrosceles | reverse complement strand
TTCCTTCCTTCCTTCCTTCCTTCCTTCCTTCCTTCCTTCCTTCCTTCCTTCCTTCCTTCCTTCCTTCCTCTCTTCTTTTTTCTTTCTTTCTTTCTTTCCTTCCTTCCTTCTTTTTTTTTTGAGACAGGATCTGGCTCAGTAACCCAGTCTGGAGTGCAGTGGTGCAATCTCGGCTCATTGCAACCTCTACCTCCTCCCACCTCAGCCTCCTGAATAGCTGGGACTACAGGTGTGTGCCACCACACCTAGCTAGGTTTTGTATTTTTAGTGGAGACGGGGTTTCACCATGTTGCCCAGGCTGGTCTCCATCTCCTGAACTCAGGCAATCCTCCCACCTTGGCCTCCCAAAGTGCTGGGATTACAGGCATGAGCCACTGTGCCTGACTGTATGATCTATTTAAACACAAATAATGAAGCCCAAGATTCTGAACTCCAGGCAGGTGCGGTGGCTCACACCTGTAATCCCAGCACTTTGGGAGGCCAAGGAGGGCGGATTGCATGAGGTCAGGAGTTTGAGACCAGCCTGGCCAACATGGTGAAACACTGTTTCTACCAAAAAATATGTAGAATTAGCCAGGTGTGGTGGTGCGTGATTTTAATCCCAGCTACTCGGGAGGCTAAGGCAGGAGAATCACTTGAACCTGGGAGGTGGAGGTTGCGGTAAGCCAAGATTATGCCACCGCACTACAGGCTGGGCGACAGAGCGAGACTCCATGTCAAAAAAAAAAAAAAAAAAAAGATCCTGAAATCCATATAATGGCAGCTATGTGACTTTTTTTTTATTTTTTATTTTTTTTTTTATTTTAACCTCAAGCAGTATTTGTCCTGGAAGAATGTATATGGAACTAGAGTTTGAAACTTGGACTTCCATATACCACGGGTTCCCTCAGGCCTCAAGGAATCTTGCATTTCCTCTGACATCAGAGAATGCACTCCAGCCCCTAGGAGGAGCTCCCCCAGGAAACAGCCTGTATTTCCATCAGAATTGCTCTCTGTAAGGATGTATATAGCTTCGGATGTTCGTTTGGTGTCCTCTCTGCTTTGAAACAGTGCCTCAGACAAACCACTTCCCCTTTAAAAGCACTAGATGTATCTTTCACTGTGGAAATAGGTGTCAACTGTCAGTCAGGATGCTGTTTATCGCCTATGATTGTGGAATAGTGATTTCTCATCGAAATCAGGGAGAGCCACTAACTCTGACCTCTACAACCCAGAGAGATTGCATGGTTCTTCAATGGAGATCAGATGTTTGGAATAACACTTCATCTTCTTATTTTTTAGAATCATGTGGCTGGGTGTGGTGGCTCACGCCTGTAATCCTAGCACTTAGGAAGGCCAAGGCAGGCGAATCATGAGGTCAGGAGTTTGAGACCAGCCTGGTCAACATCGTGAAACCCCGTCTCTACTAAAAATACAAAAAAATTAGCTGGGCGTGGTGGTGGGCGCCTGTAATCCCAGCTACTCAGGAGGCTGAGGCAGGAGACTCACTTGAACCCGAATGGCAGAGGTTGCAGTGAGCTGAGATCGCGCCATTGCACTCCAGCAGGGTGATACTGCAAGACTCCATCTCAAACGAAAGAGAGAGAGAGAGAGAAAGAGGAAGGAAGGGAGGGAGGGAGGGAGGAAGGAAGGAAGGCAGGCCATAATGGGAATGTTGATGTGGTAGAAAACTGGCAAATGCTAAACTCAGGGCTTTTTTCCCCCCACAAAGAGTCAGTTTATCAGCACCGGATGTAACATAGTTCTTAAGAGCATTGCTGCAGAAGCCAGCCTGCCTGCCTGGGCTTCCATCCTGGGTCAGCATGTACTAACCTCGCTGGCCTAATCATTTAACTCAGCACCTTGGTCTCTGCATCTACTATTTCTGTAAATAGCAGTAACTACCTCACAGAAAAGCACATAGCACATGGCCTGGCACGCACTGTTTAATAAATGTTAACCCTGATTATTATTAAGCTGCCAGAGATAACCTATTTGTAGATTATAAAACAGAAACTCAGATAATTAATATGACTTGCCAAGGACATGTATTTGGTGGGTGGTAGAACGAGGGCTGGAGCCCAGTTCCCAGGGTGACTTTTCATTACCCCACAAAACAGGCTGTTGAATCATCTGTTTCCTTTTTTCATACAGCATACATCATCTTGTTTTTTTTTTTTGAAACAGTGTCTTACTCTGTTGCCCAGGCTGGAATGCAGTGGCACGATCTCAACTCACTGCAGCCTCCTCCGCCTCTCACCTCAGCCGCCTGAGTAGCTGGGACTACAGGTGCACGCCACCATGCCCAGCTAATTTTCGTAATGTTTTTGTAGAGATGGAGTATCGTTATGTTGCCCAGGCTGGTCTTGAACTCCTGAGTTCGCCCAGGAGTGATTCGCCCACCTCGGCCTCCCAAAGTGCTGGGATTACAGGTGTGAGCCACCATGCCTGGCCCCATACATCTTTCTTTATGTTACCTCTTCTGCTTCATACTAAGAAAACTCTTTGCTCAAAGCCTATATAACTCAGACTTTTCATGAAATTCAACCGTCCTACCCTTTAACCCGTATGAAATAGGCTTTCCTGTATTTTCAACTCACTGGTAGGATTTTTTTTCTGTCTTCCCCCTTTATATAGATGATCCAAAGTCAGAGAGAAGGGTTGGTAGGATGAGTAGCCCGTGGCTGCCTGAATAGCCTGGGGGAAAGCAACTTCTGATGGACAGATATTTCCAGAGCGAATGCCAGCCTCTTTTTCTTGCCGATCTCCTCTCTATATGGTTCTTACCACTTAAAGACGAGGTTGAGCCAGTCTCCAATCACAGCTACCCAGAGGAGTTTAATGCCCACAGCTTCCTGAAGATGGAACCAGATGGGGAAGAGGACGTAGAAGGCATTCCTGAGGTCTGCAATCACGGACACCAAGATGAACCAGTCCTGGGAGTCTTGGTAATTCACCTGGAGGTAGTGTGTTGACTGGATCCCAAAGTCATGGAGAACATTCATTCCTTCCTCCATCCTCGTTTCTTTGGCACCTCAGGAAGACGTCAGCAGAGCCCTTGCAGTTATTTCAGGCTTGGTGGTGATTGCTCTGCTATCAGTCTGTGCCTTGCCCCTGTTTTATATGCCCTGTATCCAGTATTCAGGTCAACCCAGCCCTGATCTTTGGACTCAAAAACCACTTTTGTCTAAAATGTATTGATCAAAGGTGCATCACCAGTAGGTTGATGCGAACATGTTCAGGGTGATTTACGTAAAATAGAAAAACAGGCACACAAAAACAGCCTGATCGGCCATGTACTCAGCAGGGCCAATGATTAACTTTGGCATACTTCTTGGCAGTGCAAGGGGCTGCCCTCCTGGTCCCCGAAACCAGGCCAGAGACACGGGACAGAGTCTACATCCACGATGATTCTTGCAAAGATGTCAGATTTTCTATGCCTGCAACTGTACTTATTTGGGGACAAAGAAAAGTCTTGGTGCTCTAGCTGCGCAAGTTTTAAGTTCTTAATTTTAAAATTAGTAAGTTCTAGCTGGTTGTGGTGGCTCACATCTGTAGTCTCAGCAATTTGGGAGGCTGAGGTGGGAGGATCCCTTGAAGCCAGGAGTTGGAGACCAGCCTGGGCAACAAAGCAAGACCCTCGTCTCTACACAAATATTTTAAAAATTGTTTTGGTGTGTGTGGTGGTGTACTCTTGTAGTCCCAGCTATTCAGGAGGCTGAGGCAGGAGGAATGCTTGAGCCCAGGAACTGGAGGCTGCAGTGAGCTATTGTCCCACCACTGCACTCCAGCCTGGGCAATCGAGCAAGACCCCAATCTCTAAAAAAACAAAACAAAAGAAAAACAACAAATAAAATATAGTAACCTCTATTGTACTGGGGACTGTCATCTTGCTGGTCTTTCCTTAACTGTATTAGAGTCTAGGGTCTGCCTCTGGTTTGGGAAATCAACCCCCTTCCTGGTATTGGCCTCATATCTCTTAGGATCATAAAGTAATCATTTTTTAATGCAGTGATTAATTCATTTAATGATCTTAAAGTTACAGCCCTTGGTGTTGTTTTCTTTTTTAAAATTTCTCTCTCTTTTTTTTTTTTTGAGACAGGGTCTCACTCTGTCCCCCAGGCTGGAGTGCAGTGGCATAATCACGGCTCACTGCAGCCTCAACCTCTCGGGCTCATGTGATCCTCCTGCCTCAGCCTCCTGAGTAGCTGGGACCACAGGCACACGCCATCATGCCTGGCTAATTTTTCTGTCTTTTGTCGAGATGAGGTTTTTCCATGTTGCCCAGGCTGGTCTTCAATTCCTGAGCTCAAGCGATCTGCCAGTCTTGGCCTCCCAAAGCTCTGGGATTACAGGTGTGAACCACCATGCCTGGCCAAGTGTTTTAACTCATTTAAGCAAAAGAATGAATGTATAGTCTTCCTGTGCAACAATATGATGAACGTATGGTTCTAAATAAGAATACCAGCAAATTGGTAAGTGGAGACTTAAAGACTTTGTTTGAAACTTTCAGTTATTTTTGAAAAAGGGCTTCTATGTTTTGAGCTTTCTTATATATGTGTGTGTGTGTGTAGATACACAAAAGAAAGCTCAAGATACACTGTGTGTGTGTGTGTGTGTGTGTGTGTGTGTACTGTATATCAGCCTACAAATAGTAGAGAGACCAAAACCCTCACACTGAGGTCACAGAGGACTATGAAAGGAACCAGGGAATAAATCAGGTAATGAATTCATGCATTTTTAAAAAATACAGCTATTTAATCATGCTTCATATCACTATTATTGTTTAATTATTTATTTATTTTTGTAGAAACGGGGTCTCACTATGCTGCCCAGGCTGGTCTCAAATTCCTGGCTTCAAGTGATCTTCCCACCTCACCCTTGCAAAGTGTTGGCATTACAGGCATGAGCCACTGCCTCCAAATTCATGCATTTTTGAGGATAAGAGCCAGGGGGAATAAAATGTTTAAAAACTTGCCTGAATTTCCCATCATTAAGTCCATATTGACATGTAAGGGGTAGCTGGGGACAGAGAAAAGAAACTCAGAGCTAATGAATCTGTGGCAAAGGTTGACAGCATTCCATGCTGGAAATGATTAAAACATCCTCCAGGAGGTATGACCTGGAGTCTCCTCCCCACCCCACCAAGGGCTCCCACCCAGCCCCTGCTGACTCCAGTTGCCCTTTACTGCAGTTTCTGCTGGTCCAAGCAACCTTCTCCTGCCACGCCTAACCTTGGAGAGCAGGTAATGTGGTGGTAACTGTGGGTGGGTACAAAGTAAGCCCATGCATGGCAGGCAGTGCTGGGGCATGGGGTATATGTGATCTGCACTGTCAGGGCTGCTGGGCCATAGGTAGGGAGCCTCCCTCTACCCAGATAAGCCTCTGTTGTGGAGTAACTATTGCAGTGACCTCTGGGATGAGAGTTTCTATGGTCTGAGGTGAGTCAAGGTGAGTCTAAAAAAATATACAAAGGCCACTGTCTGGGTCATGGCAGGGCAGCGAGGAGCCAGGGTCTCTGAGTCGGGAGGGGTTCTGTCATCATGTGCTCAGCACATGGGGAGCAAATGGAGGGCCGTATTTTCTGAGAAGCCTCGGGGAGAATGCCCCTATAGATGAGAAGCTGATAAGTGATGGAGCTGACGTCCCACTCTGGGCATCCGGGGCAGTGGGAGTCTTCCTGGCCGTTGGCCACCAGGCAGGGGGACCCTCTAGACCAGAGCAACCTCATAGTCTTGAGATGATGAGCTAGTTCTCACCTTTCCACCTGCCAGCCCCTTTCTGCTTCCTCCAGCACACTTTTATCTGTGGGAAAACAGGTGAAGCCCCAGCTTGTTAGAAAGCTGACTGCATCAAGACACTGTGGATTCTCAAAGGTCTTGTGGATATATGAGGTGAGTGGCTAGAAGTTTTGCTGAGAATCCACTTGTTTATCTGTTTATTTATTTGAGATGGGGTCTCACTCTTTTGCCCAGGCTGGAGTGCGGTGGCACCATCACAGCCCACTGCAGCCTCAGTCTCCTGGGCTTAAGGTATCCTCTTGCCTCAGCCTCTGGGAAGCTGGGACTATAGGCCCACACCACCAAACCTGGCTAATTTTTTATTTGTTGTGGAGATGAGGGGGGGGGTCTCTCTATGTGCCCAGACTGGTCTCGAACTCCTGGCCTCAGGTGATCCTCCTGCTTTGGCCTCCCAAAATGCTGGGATTGCAGGTATGAGCAACAGCACCCTGCAGAATCCACTCATTTAAAGAACCATCTCCAGGGAGGGGTTCCTGCCATCTCCCTGTAATTCCTGTTCTTTTCCCTTTTCAAGAAGTGCTCTGGTTTAATTCAACCAACGCTTCCTGAGCAAAGCACCATGCCTGGCTCTCTGAGGAATTAAAAGTTAAAAGCCAGGCTGGGCATAGTGGCTCACATCTGTAATCCCAGCACTTTGGGAGGCTGAGGCGGGCGAATCACCTGAGGTCAGGAGTTCAAGACCAGCCTGGACAATATGGTAAAACCTCGTCTCTACTAAAAATACAAAAATTAGTTGGGTATGGTGGGGGGCACCTGTAGTCCTAGCTACTCGGGAGGCTGAAGCAGGAGAATCACTTAAACCTGGGAGGTGGAGGTGGCAGTGAGTGGCGATCCTGCCATTGCACTCCAGCCTCAGTGACAGAGCGAGACTGTCTCAAGAAAAAAAAAAAAGTTAAATCCCAGCTGTCTTCCAGGACTTTGGTGGTCTAGTGGGACAGGGTGGCCTGACATTTACAAAACTATGTAAACTGGAGGATCCTTATGTAAGTGACAAGCTACAAGTTCGCCAAAAAGTCACTGACATAAGGCAGATTGATTTTTTTTTTTTTTTTTTTTTTGAGACAATCTCGCTCTGTCACCCAGGCTGGAGTGCAGTGGTGCGATCTCGGCTCACTGCAAGCTCCGCCTCCCAGGTTCACGCTATTCTCCTGCCTCAGCCTCCTGAGTAGCTGGGACTACAGGTGCCCGCCACCACGCCTGGCTAGTTTTTTGTATTTTTGAGTAGAGACGGGGTTTCACCGTGTTAGCCAGGATGGTCTCGATCTCCTGACCTCGTGATCCGCCCGTCTCGGCCTCCCAAAGTGCTGGGATTACAGGCGTGAGCCACTGCGCCCGGCCAAGGCAGATTGATTAATCGGAGAAAAGGAATACAAATGTATGTAACATGTATACATGGGAGGCTTCAGAATGAAGATCCAACTTCCCAGTGAGGTATGGAAGCTCATCCACCATCCTGAGGTTACAGAAAGAATGGGTGGCTTGGATTCTATTAAGAACAGGTCATGGGAAGGGGGAGAAGAGGAATTCTATCGAAGGGCAGAGGGAGAATGATTGGATCAAGGAACAGAAATTAACTTGTAAATAGTTCTCCCTGGATTTTAAATGGTTCTCAGAGACAGTCATTATCTTGAAAAAGGGTCATGTTGAGACTCTTTTTATGGCTACATTTTTGGTCTTCTTTCCTGTAATGGATAATGGGATAAAGGAAGAAGAACAACAATTGTTCTTGTAAGTCAGTCCTTTTTTTTTTTTCTTTTTTTTTGAGACAGAGTATCACTCTTGTTGCCCAGACTGGAGTGCAATGGGATGATCTCAGCTCACTGCAACCTCCACCTCTTGGGTTCCACCAGTTCTTGTGCCTCATCCCCCCAAGTAGCTGGAATTATAGGTGTGTGTCACCAGGCTCAGCTAATTTTTGTATTTTTAGTAGAGATGGGGCTTTGCCATGTTGGCCAGGCTGGTCTTGAACTCCTGACCTCAGTGATTCACCTGCCTTGGCCTCCCAAAGTGCTGGGATTACAAGTATGAGTCACCAGGCCCGGCCAGTCCTATCTTTATAGGCAAAAGATAGGGGAAAAAAAATCACTTCCAGGCTCCCAAGGGCAAAAAAAACCTCTCAAGGGTTTTTTATTTAATATAGTCATGGCCTGGTGCGATGGCTCGCACCTGTAAGCCCAGCACTCTGAGAGGCTGAGGTTAGCGGATCACTTGAGCTTAGGAATTTGAGATCAGCCTGGCCAACATGGTGAAACCCCATCTCTACAAAAAACACAATAATTGGCCAGGTGCAGTGGCTCACGCCTGTAATCCAAGCACTTTGGAAGGCTGAGGCGGTTGGATCGCCCGAGGTCGAGAGTTCGAGACCTGCCTGACCAACATGGTGAAATTCCATCTCTACTAAAAATACAAAAATTAGCCGGGCGTGGTGGCACATGCCTGTAATCCCAGCTACTCAAGAGGCTGAGGCAGGAGAATCGCTTGAACCGAGGAGGTGAAAGTTGCAGTGAGCCAAGATCAAATCACTGCACCCCAGCCTGGGCAACAGGACAAGACTCTGCCCCGCCCCCCAAAAAAAATTAGCCCAGCGAGGTGGCGGGCACCTGTAATCCCAGTACTCGGGAGGCTGAGGTGGGAGGATCACTTGAACCCGGGAGGTACAGTGAGTTGTGATCATGCCACTGCACTCCTGCTGGGCAACAGAGCAAGACCCTGTCTCAAACAAACGAACAAAAAAAGTACTTATTAGACTGGGAGTCATAGTTTGGGGTGACATCTTTTGATTTCCTTTGTAGAAATATCAGTGAGTTCCCTATTATTCTGTCCTCGGTAGAGAAGATTCGTTAATGCCGTCTAGGGACATGGTCAGCCAATTTGGGGAAGGAATGAGGATGGAAAGTCATTTGGACTCCTCTTTGGTAGGTACCCAAGCAAGCCGCTCCTCAGGCATTTTCCCCACAACTAGAAATCCAGAGGCTTTGGATCTTGAGAAGAACATGGAGGAAGGATGCCAGGAAGTACAGTCTGGTCTGCTGATAAGTGCAGCTGGGCCCAGGGCCCTGGCACCTTCTCCCAGGGCAAGGTTGACTCATTCACTCGAACAACTTTATTTGCAGACGAGAAAGCAAAGAGGGAAAAGGAGCTGTAACTTACCACACACCTCATCCAAAAATTGCATTTACTACCAGAAAGAAAGTCTGATTTTACCTGAAGCCGAATCTTCTATTCTAGGTGGGGGGTCTGGATTCTGTTGAGAGAGGAGCCACCTTTCCTTTACTCAGTTATCATCCTACGATGGGTCTTTTTTTTTGAGACAGGGTCTCACTCTGTTGCCCAGGCTGGAGTGCAGTCGTCCCATCAGTACTCACTGCAACCACTTGACAACCTCCTGGGTCTCAAGTGATCCTCTGAGCTCAGTCTCTCCAGTACCTGGGACTACAGGCCCGTGCCACCACGCCCGGAGAATTTTTTGCATTTTTTGTAGAAACAGGGTCTGGCTTTGTTGCCTAGGCTGGTCTGTAACTCCTGGGCTCAAGTGTCCTCCTGTGTCAGCCTCCCAAAGTGTTGGGATTATAGGCATGAGCCACTGCGCCTGGCCTAGAATGAGTGTTGTCTGCATTACTTATAGATGGGATTCAAAACCTAGCTCCGGTTCACAGTTTCGTCCGAGCAGCAGGGCTACAGCCCAAACTGCAAAATGTACAGTTTTATTTTTGTTTTTAATTACTTTTCTTTTGTATGCTTTTTTTTCCCCCCTTACCAAGTGATCAATGGAGGAAGTGTTTCACAGTAGACATGGGAAACTGGCCAGATCAACTGCTGTCACCTTCTAAGTGAGTGACCCAGTTTATGTTTTAGAAAAACATGTTGAGAAAAACAGCTGGAGGGAGAGGTGGGTTAATCATTGTTCGCCAGTGCAAAGGGCTGGCTTCTCTCTGGCACAGTGAGAAAGTTGAGCTTCAGGACCTTGAACTGTGCATCTGTTGACCAGGTAGGGGAAGCATGGAGCGAGTCTCAGGATGGGTTGCACATTTTGTCCACAGAAGAAAATCTGAAGGCATTTGCTGCATTGTAAACAGTTCAGAACTCCCCACTAGACACCTTCCTCCTGCCATCCCATGGCCTGCCTTCTTCCAAAATCAAATGAGTCACCAGAACCTTCATGGGAAGCACGAACTGCCCTTCCTCTTCTTCACCTCCCTCTTGCTTAGCCTCCTTCCCCAAAAGAAGCTGTTGTTCCCTCCAAGAAGTAACCTGTTTCCATGAACATTTAACTAGTTCCCTCACAAACAGATGACAGACTTTTCTGTTTTGTTGTTTGTTTGTTTGTTTTTGAGACAGAGTCTTGCTCTGTTGCCCAGGCTGGAGTGCAGTGGCATGATCTCAGCTCAATGCAACCTCTGCCTCCCAGGCTCAAGCAATTCTCCTGCCTCAGCCTCCCAAGTAACCGAAATTACAGGCGCATGTCACCACGCCTGGCTGATTTTTTGTATTTTTAGTAGAGATGGAGTTTCACCATGTTGGCCAGGCTGGTCTCAAACTTCTGACCTCAAGTGATCCACCCGCCTCAGCCTCCCAAAGTGTTGGGATTACAGGCTTGAGCCACCGCGCCCAACCTCTTCTCCCATTCTTAATCAACCCTTTGCGGTGCCAAACCACCTTTGCAGTTAGAAAACATTTTTGCTGTCAAATTTCATCCATCCTGCCAGGAGTTAAACTTTGTTGATGGCGCACTACAGAGGCAGAGGCAAGGGAAAGAAGTTAAGAAACATTCTTGCTGTCAGATTTCATCCTTCCTGCCAGGAGTTAAACTTCGTTGATGGCGCACTACAGAGGCAGAGGCAAGGGAAGCAAACCTGCAAAAGTGTGGTCAGGACTATTTTTAAAAGGCTCCCCTTGGTCCTGGTCTGTATGCCAGAGGCGAAGAAGGGCTATTTGAGGAGAGAAGGGAAGTGTGACTTGAACTAAGCCCAAACCGCTGTCCCTCCTTGCTTCAACTCAAGGTTTCTTTGGAAGAACTGAGACAGACTAAAGAAGGAGGGAAAGAAACCAAGTCATCAATTTCCCAGCTGTTGCTCAGCCTGGTTGTGGACGGGAGAGAGGTGGGGGTTGGTGGGTAGGAGGTGGGCAGGGGGCAGAAGGTGCTTCTTCCTTCTCCTTAGGAGACTCTCAGAAACACTTCCAAGCCTCCAGCAGGCAGCCCAGGAAACCGTAACCCCGCCATGGGCATCACTGGGTTTTAAAAATAAAATAAATAAAATTAAAGAGCTGTGCAACCTTGGCCAAGTCACTGGAGTCTCTGGGTTTTGCTTTTGTCAACTGTAAAATGAGACCCAGGGACCCTCACCCTCCTTTCAGCTTTGATATTCTGAGCAGTGGCAGTCCTTTGAACGTAACTCCAATGAAGTGGTGCCTGGCTTTGAATTATCTAACAGAAGTAAATGATTAATGATTGTCAGAAGAAAAAAATAAACGCAGTCGTATTTTAAAAATTAATTTCTTTTTTTCTTTTGAGAGAGGGTCTCACTCTATTGCCCAGGCTTGAGTGCCATGGTGCGATCTCTGCTTGCTGCAACTTCCGACTCCTGGGTTCAAGCAACTCTCCTGCTTCAGCCTCCCAAGTAGTTAGGATTACAGGCACACGCCACCATGCCCGGCTAACTTTTTGCATTTTTAGTAGAGATGGGGTTTAACCACGTTGCCCGGGTTGTTCTCAAACTCCTGAGCTCAGATGATCCATCCACCTCGGCCTCCCAAAGTGCTGGGATTACAGGTATGAGTCACCATGCCTAGGCTTTTTCTTTCTTTCTTTTTTTTTTTTTTTGAGATAGGGTCTCACTCTGTTGCCCAGGCTGGAGTACAGGGGCATGATCTTGGCTCAATGGAACCTCCTCCTTCTGGGTTCAAGCGATTCTTGTGCCTCAGCCACTCGAGTAGCTGGGACTACAGGTGCATGCCACCATGGCCTGACTAATTTTTGCTTTTTTTTCTTTTTTTTTAGTAGAGGTGGGGGTTTCACCATATTGGCCAAGCTGGTCTCGAACTCCCGACCTCAGGTGATCTACCTGCCTCGGCCCCCCAAAGTTCTGGAATTATAGGAGTGAGCCTAAATTATTTTCAAAAGTAATATACACTCACATTATTAAAAAGATTCAGAGTTCAAAAGAGTATTCCGTGAAGCTAGTCTTCCCCCTACTCCTGAATACCTTCTAAACACCAGGGCAGCCAGAACCCAGCCTGACCTTAGGGGCACCATGAGTCAGAGAAGCCCCCACAATTCTCTAGTGAAAGCTCCCTACACAGAACCTGCCGCAGTCCAGATTGGAGTCATCCCTTCTACCCACTTTCATTCCCACATTTTCTTGCCCCCTGGCTCTGGCCATGCAGTCCTTTAATCAACTCTTTCTTTAAAAGCAGAGGAAATTCCATCCCAACCAAAATGCCAGTGTTGTACAGTCAGTTATTAGTTCTTCCCTCTTCCAGAGCCAGCTGGGAAAGATAATTAGGAAATTAGTAGTCTTGGACCCTTTAACCCACACCTTACCCCCTCTAAGAGTTCTCAAATAAGGACCTTGACTCAGAGAAGGGAAGAGGTGAGGCCCAGAATTGTCATGAAAATAAACAGTGAGGCTCCTAGGTCCCCAGGCCTGGGGTTGGCTATAGAGCTATTCTGAGCTGTGAAAACACAGCAGTGCTCTACTAGCAAGTAAACAGCCGCCTGTCCCGCCAGCGCCTGTCTGCCTGGCAGTGCCTGATCTTTAGCCAGCAGGCCAGAGACAGGGAGAGCAGCAGGGAGAGTCTAGCGTGCCTCTCTTCTTTAGGGTGGAAAGGAACAGCAGTGTTTATTTTTAACATTTCATTCACTCCAGTGGTTGTGAAGTGGAAAGAGAGGCTAGCACTAGGGTCATGTAAGTCCAGGGGTTCTCTCCAACCTTGAATCCCAGAGAGCAGGATGCCTGTTGCTCCCTCCTCAATGCCTGGGGACTTCAGTGATCGCTTCGGCAGCACATACACTAAAATTGCAATGGTGCAGGGAAGATTAGCGTGGGCCCTACACAAGGATGACATGGAAATTCGTGAAGCATTCCATACAAAAAAAAATTAAATTAAAAATAAATATGAAAAATAAAGCTTGGACCAGCCCGGGTTACATGGCAAAACCCCATCTCTCCAAAAAAAAAAAAAAAAAAAAAAGAAACCCACAAAAATTAAACCCACAAAAAAACACCCACAAAAATTACCTGGGTGTGGTGGTATGTGCCTGTAGTCCCAGCTACTTGAGAGGCTGAGGTGGGAGCACCACGTGAGGCAGGAGGCAGAGGTTGCAATGAGCTGAGATCTTACCACTGCACTCCAGCCTGAGTGACAGAGTGAGACAAACAAACAAATAAAAATAAAGCCTGGGAGCCAGGCATGGTGGCTCGCGCCTCTAATCCTAGCAGTTTGGGAGGCCGAGGAGGGGGGATCATGAGGTCAGGAGATGGAGACCATCCTGGCCAACATGGTGAAATCCCGTCTCTACTAAAAATACGACAATTAGCTGGGAGTGGTGGCATGCACCTGTAGTCCCAGCTACTCGGGAGGCTGAGGCAGGATAATACCTTGAACCCAGGACGTGGAGGTTGCAGTGAGCTGAGATCACACCACTGCACTCCAGCCTGGGGACAGAGAGAGACTCTGTCTCAAATAAATAGATAGATAGATAGATAGATAGATAGATAGATAGATAGATAGACAGACAGACAGACAGACAGATAAAACCTGGGCACTTCGGGAGGCCGAGGCGGGCAGATCACGAGGTCAGGAGATTGAGACCATCCTGGCTAACACGGTGAAACCTCGTCTCTACTAAAAATATAAAAAATTAGCTGGGTGTGGTGGTGGGCGCCTGTAGTTGCAGCTACTTGGGAGGCTGAGGCAGGAGAATGGCGTGAACCTGGGAGGCAGAGCTTGCAGTGAGACAAGATCGTGCCACTGCACTCCAGCCTGGGTGACAGAGCAAGACTCCGTCTCAAAAAAAAAAAAAAAAAAAGAAAGCCTGGAGACTTCAGCCTCCTGTGCTCTCCTAGGAAGTCACCTGTGACCTCCTCATTGTCAAGTCAGCTGGTTGGCCTCTACTCATCTTTCTTCTTCCTTAATCATTTGGCCACATCTGATACTTGACTGTCAACCACCTTGAAACCCTGTGTTCAGTGTTGCTCTGACAAAGTCTCCTCTCCTTTCTCTTCTTCCTCCTTCCTCAGCATGATGTTGGATCTTGGTTGGACACCAACCGGATGTCCCATACAGTCCTCACATCCATAGGTTCCTTTCACACCTGTTCTTGCTCAGACTTTCCTGCTTTGTAAGTGAATCTCCTCCTCTCTGTCATCCTCTGGGCAGGGAGCCTGGTAACTTCAGAGCCAACCTTGACAGCTCTTCATACCCCATTTGCAGTCACTCATCAGGATCTGTCCAGATACTTTGTACTCGTGCTGCCCCTGGCCAACCCCATTGCCTAGACGTCCCCTAGTCCCTTCATTACCTGTGATCACCTCTCCTCTTCTTGCTTCCCACCCCAAGCCATCCTATAGAATACAGGCCAAGGAGTCTTCTTACAATACGGTTCTTCTCACTTGTTACCTGAGAAATATTCAGTGGCTCCCCATTGCCTACAGAATGAAGTTCAAACACAAGCTCACCCACATTGGACACCAGCTTATCTTTCTAGTTTTATGCCCTGCAGTCCCCCTTGATGGCCACACACCAGATATATTAGATAAGTTTGGATTTCCCAAACTTGCCTTGGTTTTTCCAACTTTGCTTTTTCCTCCACCTGGAATATCATTTTCCCCATCTCTGTATGACCAGATTCTAACTACACTTCAAGGTCAAGGAAATAAAGCCTTCTCAACCCATTGACCTCCACCCCTCATTAGCTGCAAAAGATCTGTCTGATTTGAACTCCTATGTTGGGGCACTTACTGCATTAAGACCTTGCATTATAATGGTTTTGCTTGCATCTTAACCTGCCATCCTGAGCCCTGAGTGCCAAGAAAGCATTCCTTCCAGCCTCCAGAACTGAGCTCTGCTTACATGTCTGGTGCCCAGTACAGCAGACTGTTCACACGGCTATGAAAATGCTCCCCTCCCTGACGTGTGCTCTTTTGCATTGTGACTTTGCCTCTCTTCCCATCAAGATACAAAGTTTATGTCTTCATCCTTTGAATCTGGGCTTGATCTTGTGACTTGCCTTGGCTAATGGGACATTAACAAATGTGATATAAGTAGGCCAGGTGTAGTGGCCCACACCCATAATCCCAGCACTTTGGGAGGCTGAGGTAGGTGGATCACTTGAGGTCAGGAGTTCAAGACCAGCCTGGCCAACATGGGGAAACCCCGTCTCTACTAAAAATATGAAAATTAGTCCGGCGCAGTGGCAGGGACCTGCAGTCCCAGCTACTCAAGAGGCTGAGGGAGGAGAATTGCTTGAACCTGGGAGGTGGAGATTGCTGTGGGCTGAGATTGCACCACTGCACTCCAGCTTGGGTGACAGAGTGAGACTGTCTCAGAAAAACAAACAAACAAACAAACAACAAAAAGCAAATGTGATCTAAGTAAAAGCTTGAAAAGCATTTGCTTGCTAGGGCTTACCCTCTTTGGGCTATGATTAGAACCCCAACTCACAAAGGGGAGAAGTCCGGGAAGCCTCCTGGAGACAGGTTGCTACAACATGCAGCCTGCCAGCCACCCCCAGTCACCAGAGCTGAGTGTGAGGTCTTAGACTACCCAGCCCTAGTCCACGTGGCTGATCCATGAAGCGATCCCAGGAGAATCTGGCAGAACTGCCCAACAGAGCCTGGGCCAGATTGCTGACCTACAGAATTGTGAGCAAGGTATTGGTTTGCTGTTTTAAGCCACTACGTTTTCAGGTGGTTTCCTTTTTCTTTCCTTTTTTTTTTTGAGATGGAATCTCGCTCTGTCGCCCAGGCTGGAGTGTAGTGGCGCGATCTTGGCTCACTGCAAGTTCTGCCTCCTGGGTTCACGCCATTCTCCCACCTCAGCCTCCCGAGTAGCTGGGACTACTGGTGCCCGCCACCATGCCCAGCTAATTTTTTTGTATTTTTAGGTAGAGACGGGGTTTCACTGTGTTAGCCAGGACGGTCTTGATCTCCTGACCTCATGATCAGCCTGTCTCGGCCTCCCAAAGTGCTGGGATTACAGGCATGAGCCACCATGCCCAGCTCCTTCTATTTTTTTTTTTTTTTTTTTTAGAGACAGTGTTTTGCTCTGCTGCCCAGGCCAGAGTGCAGTGGTACAATCCGTCATAGCTCACTGCAGCCGTGAATTCTTGGGCTCAAGAGATCATCCTGCCTCAGCCTCCCAGGTAGCTAGGACTACAAGTGCTTGCTACCACACCTGGCTAACTTAACATTTTTTTGGTAGAAACAGGGTCTTGCTGTGGTGTCCAGGCTGGTCTTGAACTCCTGGGCTCAAGGGATCCTCCTGCATCGGCCTCCCAAAGTATGGCGATTACAGATGTGAGCCACCGTGATTTCCTTACACAGTCACAGAAACACCTTGTAGATGCTACTTAATAAAATATTAAATAATAGCTCACATTCACTGAGCATTTACTATAAGCCAGGGACTTGTTTTGAAAAATTACATGGATTTACTAATTTAATTTTCATAAAAATCCTGAGGTAGATTTTATTACTGTTCCCCTTTTACAAGTGAGGAAAGTGAAGTCCAGAGAAGTTAAATAACTTGTTCAAGGTCACATGTGTCACATGTGCTGGATCCAAACCCCAGAAGCCACACTGTAAACCACTATACCGCATTGCCTCTGCTTACGCAGATTGAGGAGAACATTATTGATTTGCAGCCCCCAAAACACCCCTCTCCACCCACATGTCAAATTCTATATTATTTAGTGGTCCAATTTCTAGTCCATGATTTTTTTTTTCTTTTTTTTTTTTTTTTTTGAGACGGAGTCTCGCTCGTCGCCCAGGCTGGAGTGCAGTGGCGCGATCTCAGCTCACTGCAAACTCTGCCTCCCAGGTTCAAGCCATTCTCCTGCCTCAGCATCCCGAGTAGCTGGGACTAAAGTCGCCCACCACCAGGCCCGGCTCATTTTTTGTGTTTTTAGTAGAGACAGGGTTTCACCATGTTAGCCAGGATGGTCCCTTTTTTTTTGAGATGGCATTTTTCTCTTGCTGCCCAGGCTGGAGTGCAATGGTGCGATCTTGGCTCACTGCAACCTCCACCTCTTGGGTTTAAACGATTCTGCTGTCTCAGCCTCCCGAGTAGCTGGGATGACAGGCATGTGCCACCATGCCTGGTTAATTTTTTGTGTGTGTTTTTAGCAGAGACGGGGTTTCACCATGTTGTCCAGGCTGGTCCTGACCTCCTGACCTCAGGTGATCCACCCGCCTCGGCCTCCCAAAGTGCTGGGATTACAGGTATGATCCACCATGCCTGGCCTAGCCTATGCTTCTAATCTTCTCACATTCTGCCCTCTCAGGTCTACCTCCAGGCTCTGGGCTACTCCTGGGCTCTTTCAGTGACAGCCCATTGTGGGGAATGGATTTATAGATCTGCCAGCAACCACCTGCTCAGAAACCCTTTGGCTCCATCTCCCGCTTCCTGCTACCTCTGCTGCGTTGCTGGTCCAGGCAGTGCAGGTCTCATCTGGAAAGCAAACGCCTGGGCTCAGCGCACCAGTGCTGCCCTTTAGCCCTGTGTCCTGGCTTGACCCAAGCAGCCAGGGTGATTTTTCACTTAGGATCTTTGGATGTCCTTAGATCTTCTCTTCTGAAGTAGTCCAATGCGAAAATGGATATGATGTGGCTTTTAAAGGGGAAAAACGACTCATATATAATAATGTTTACTGTTTATTCAAATTTCAAAGATGTATTTAAGCATCCACACATGGGCACGACACCAAGCTGGGCACCAGGCCACCAAAGCCAGGTTCAGTGAGGGGAGTGAGGGGAGGACACACGTGGTCAAGGAACTAGAGTTCAGTGTGCGAACCTCCGTGGCAGAGTTCTGTCCAAAGTACTACGGGAGCAGAAAGAACATAGTAAATAATATTCAGGGAAAGGTAGAGAGTGGGATTCGAGCTGGGTTTTAGAGGGTGAATAAGCTGTCACTAGATGAAGAAGGAAGAGGAAAGAGGAAGGAAGCAGAAGAAGGAAGGGAGGGAGGAGTCAGAACACATGGGCAGAGGCTTAGTGGGTGGGAATGGGTTGTTCAAAGGAGGACGCACATCTGGGGTGTCTGGGGTGTAAGCATCAGGATGACTGCAGTGTAGGGCCTGAACCCAGGTATGTGAATGACCTAATATTCCCTGCAGAGAGTGAGAAGCTCTGCAGAGGGATATTGGCCAGGGAAAAACTATAGGAGGGGGCCAGCCACAGTGACTCACACCTATAATCCCAGTGCTTTGGGAGGCCAAGGCAGAAAGATCCATTGGCCTCAAGGTTCAAGACCAGCCTGGGCAACATAAGGAGACTCTGTGTACACAAAATATTTAAAAATTAGCTGGGTATGGTGGTGCACACTTGTAATCTCAGTGACTCAGGAGGCTGAGGCAGGAGGATTGCTTGGACCTGGGAGGTCGAGGCTGCAGTGAGCTGTGATCACACCACTGCACTCTAGCCTGAGTGACAGAGTGAGACCATGTCTCAAAAAAAAAAAAAAAAAAGCCAGTGGTGGTGGCATGCGCCTACAGTCCCAGCTACTCAGGAGGCTAAGTTGGGAGGATCACTTGATCCCAGGAGGTTTAGGCTGCAGTGAGCCAAGATTGAGCCACTGTACTGCAGCCTGGGTGACAAAGACCTGGTCTCAGAAAACAAACAGGCCGGGGACAGTGGTTCATGCCTGTAATCCTAGCACTTTGGGAGGCCGAGGCAGGTGGATCACCTGAGGTCAGGAGCTCAAGACCAGCCTGGACAACATGGTGAAACCCCATCTCTATTAAAAATACAAAAATTAGCTGGGCATGGTGGCGGGCACCTGTAATCCCAGCTATTCAATAAGCTGAGGCAGGAGAATCGCTTCAACCTGGGAGGTGGAGGTTGCTATGGGCCAAGATCGCGCCACTGCATTCCAGCCTGGGTGACAGAGCGAGACTCCATCTCAAAAAAATAAAATAAAATAAAGATAAAGATAAAGAAAAAACAATACAAAAAGCCAAAACTATATGAGAAGGGGGAAGGAGGCGAGGAATTTGCTGACATGGAGTCTCTGCTCTGAAAGTTAAACATAAAGTTCGTGGCTAGGCTGGTTGCATCAGACGAGGCTGGTTGACATCTCCCAGGATACCTCAAGATGGTTTCTTGGTGAATTCACCCCAGTCCAAGGGATAAGCCTGAATCAGAAACCAGATTCCTCAGCTCACCAACGGGAATTGTCTTTCAGGGAAGGTCTATATTTACCAAAATTACACCTGAAGGTCAATCTGTTGATTTACTGTAACTGTCAAAGCAAAAGTAATTCTTATTAGAATGTCAATTAGTTCATTTACAAAAAGAGATGAAAGTGATGTGCCTGTTTTCTTCCCATCACCATGATGTGGTGGGAAGCTGGCCTGTCGAGCTGGGCATCAGAACCAGCAGTTGGTCACAAGATAGCTTCAATAGGGCCTGGTGCCTCCATGTCCATGGCTAAAGTGCCTCTAGGATGGGCTGTGTCCTGGCCCTGGCCAGGTCCTCTGCTCTAGATGTGGCTGATTGTCACTGTCAGGGCAGGCTCTGTGATGCTCCCTTTCTGAGGGAGACAGGGTCTTCTCACTCTGTCACCCAGGCTGGAGTGCAGTGGCATGATCTTGGCTAACTGCAGCCTCTGCCTCCCAGGCTCAAATGATCCTCCTACCTCAGCCTTCCTAGTAACTGGGACCACAGGTGCATGTCACCATCCTGGCTAATTTTTTTTTTTTTTTTGGTATTTTTGTAGAGACAGGGTTTTGCCGTGTTGCCAGGCTGGTCTCGAACTCCTGGACTCAAGTGATCTGCCTGCCTCAGCCTCCCAAAGTGCTGGAATTATAGGTGTGAGCCACTGTGCCCGGCCCCTTTCTGCACCTTCTGATGGACACATTCTTTATGTCTTAGACTCTCTAGTCAGCTTCCTCTTGGGAGGCTTGAAACTGAACTACCGTCTCCAGAGTTCTCCCAATCTTGGCTATAGAGTAGAATCACCTGGGGAAATGTAAAAACCAGTCATGTCTGCGCTTTGCCCCCAGAGGCTCTGATCATATTAGGCTGAGGTGCAGTCCGGGTATGTTGAATTTTACAAGCTTCCCAGGTGATTTCAATGTGTAGTCAAGGTTGAGCACCTTTGTGAAAAGCAGCTGTGCGTATTTCTGCCCTTGTCGTTTGAGTGTTGACTTTGCTCTGCGAGGGTCACTGAATATGGATCCGGTACCAAAGGTTTCTCAAGCATCACCTTGTTTCATTCCTTCTTTTTTCTTACAATATTCAGACCAGTCTGATACCTTATTTAATTCTTCAAACAGGCCTTCCAGGCAGTGAAAAAGCCATGGCCCAGGGAAGGCCATGAGGTATAATTCTGCAAAGATCTGAATTCATTCCCAGCCCCACCTTTTACCAGCCAGGTGACTGTGGGCATGTTTCCTAATCTCTCTGAATTATAGTTTCTGCATCTGTGAAATGAGTATAATTAACATCTGCCTTTCAAGGTTGTTACGAGGATTAAGTGAAGCAAAGATGGAAATCATCTGGCCCAGAGTAGTCTGTCCTGTACTGGCTTTTCCTTCTCAATAGGAGAATTGGGATTGACAGACATCACATTCCTTGGAGGTCCTCAAGAAAGGGAAAGTTCCCCATCGTATTCTGACCCAGAGATGTAAAGTTAAGAGGCATAAGGGGCCGGGCACTGTGGCTCATGCCTGTATTCCTAGCACTTTGGGAGACCAAGGTAGATGGAATGCCTGAGCTCGGGAGTTCGAGACCAGCCTGGGCAACATGGCGAAACTCCGTCTCTACTAAAAATACAAAAATTAGCTGGGGTTGGTGGTGTATGCCTGTAGTCCCGGCCACTTGGGAGGCTGAAGCTCGACAATCGCTTGAGCCTGGGAAGCAGAGATTGCAGTGAGCCGAGATCGTGGCACTGCACTCCAGCCTAGGCGACACAGCAAGACTCTGCCTCAAAAAAAAAAAAAAAAAAGTATATGAGACATGCAGCAGGGAGGTATTTGAGACCTGGGCCCTACTGAGAATGCTACAACCTCTTTCCCTTCATATGATGAGGTCTCTGTAGCTATGAGGTCTCTGTAGGTGGGGCCAGATAGTCTGAGTAAAGAAGCAGCAGCCTCTGCGAGGGAGATAAGGGGCAGATAGAGGGCCTGGGGCCAGCTCCCACTTCCAAGAACCATCAGAGAGGTTTTCTTGTTCCAGCGGCATCTCCCCTGGGCCAAGCCAGTCAGTGGGCCATGTCTGTCTATCTGGGACCTGCTATCTCCCCGGCTTTTTTTTTTTTTTTTTTTTTTTAGATGGAATTTCACTCTTGTTGCCCAGGCTGGAGTACAATGGTGCAATCTTGGCTCACTGCATCCTCTGCCTCCTGGGTTCAAGCAATTCTCCTGCCTCAGCCTCCCAAGTAGCTGGGATTACAGGCGCCCACCACCATGCCCGGCTAATTTTTTTTTTATTGTTAGTAGAGACAGGGTTTCATCATGTTGGCCAGGCTGGTCTCGAACTCCTGAGCTCAGGTGATCCACCCACCTCAGCCTCCCAAAGTGCTGGGATTACAGGTGTGAGCCACCACGCCCAGCCCCTAGTGGACAAATTCTACCACTGATGTCAAAGAAAATTAAACTGCAGCCTCAGCACTACTGCAGGCAGCCCCAAATGTTTCCTCTTGAGCCTCCAGAGTGCATCTGCCCCAGACACTCTTTTGCCATCTGTCCAAGGAAGGCAAGAGGGTGATGGGGACACTTTTCTAGGCCAGAATATGGGGAGAGCCCATCTGGACCTCAAAGTCTTATGTCTTTTTTTTTTTTTTTTTGAGACAAGGCCTCACTCTGTCACCCAGGCTGGGGTGCAGTGGTACAATAATAGCTCACTGCAGCCTCGAATTCCTGGGCTCATCACTTGATCCTCCTACCTCAAGCTTCCCAAGTAGCTAGAACTATAAGCATGTGCCACCATGGTTGGCTAATTGTAAAAATTTTTTGTAGAGACAGAATCTCACTCTGTTGCTCAGGCTGACCTTGAACTCCTGGCCTCAAGTGATCCTCCTGCCCCAGCCTCCCAAAATGTTGGGATTACAGGCATAAGTCACTCTGCCTGGCCAGGACCCCAGTGTCTTCAGATAGTTCCTTTGATGCATAACAGGTAGGCTGTGGATGGGCTTTCCAGTGTCAGAGAAATCTACCAAGGCCTAAAAAGCTTTTGAGTGATTTAAATACATTATCATTTTCCAGATGAAGAAATGGGTTCAGATGCTTACTGATGGCCACAGAAACCATAAGGATGAACCCAGATGACTCCCTGAGTCCCTTTTAGCTCTGAGCTGGTGAGTTGGCCATGTAAAAGCCATTGTCCAAAGCCAAGATCCAATGGGGTCATTCTTCCACTTGATAGGAAATTGGAACCAACCCAATCGCCCAACAGGGAATGATTTGTTTACTATCGACTTGATAGAGTACCTCTTATCCTTTAAAAACCATCCATTTAGCCAGGAGCAGTGGCTCATGCCTGTAATCCCAGCACTCTGAGAGGCTTAGGCGAGTGGATTACCCGAGGTCAGGAGGTCGAGACCAGCTTGGTCAACATGACGAAACCATGTCTCTACTAAAAATACAGAAATTAGCTGGGCACAATGGCGGGTGCCTGTAATCCCAGCTACTCAGGGAGGCTGAGGCAGGAGAATCGCTTGAACCCAGGAGGCGGAGTTTGCAGTGAGCCGAGATCACGCCACTACACTCCAGCCTGGGCAACAGAACGAGACTTCATCTCAAATTAAAAAAAAAAAAAATCCATTTGAGTATTACATGACAACCTATAAAGATGCTTATGACTAATATTAAATGGAAAAAGTAGAATACAAAAGGGTATTTAGATTGTACTTACCTAACTAGGTAAACACATGAGTGCACAGAGACAAGAACTGCAGTTTCACTTAGATGAATGACAACGGGATGTTGGAGGGAGATTTGGGTGTTTTGAAATTATTGTCACATTGTTTTTCATGCAGCTTAAAGGTCTGGATCATCGTTGCTTACAGATAAAGTACACACTGCCTTGCATGGCCTCCAAGGCTCTGCTCACCCCAACCCCAATCAGCCTTTGCCATTCTGCCACCCTGACCCCATTCTCCAGCCATTGGGGTATTCACAGAACCACGAGCCTTCATGCCTCTGTCACTGCCAGAACACTGTGTTCCACAGTCCACTACTTGACTAAATTCAACTCGTTCACCACTTCAAATGTCACTCCCTGACTCCCAGTGAAAAAGATACAGAAGAAACTCACCGTATTACTTGACTTCAGGGAGGGACTAGAATCAGATGTGGGATGGAGACACAAACTCTTTTCTGAAATACAATTTTATTGAGCTGTAAGTCACATACTGTATCATTCACCCATTTAAAGTACATAATTCAGGCCAGGCGCAGTGGCTCACGACTGTAATAGCAGAACTTTGGGAGGTCGAGGCAGGTTGATCACCAGGTAAGGAGATCGAGACCCTCCTGACTAACATGGTGAAACCCCGTCTCTACTCAAAATACAAAAAAATTAGCCAGGCGTGGTGGCGGGCGCCTGTAGTCCCAGCTACTCAGGAGGCTGAGGCAGGAGAATGGCGTGAACCCAGGAGGCAGAGCTTGCAGTGAGCTGAGATCGCGCCACTGCACTCCGGCCTGGGTGACAGAGCAAGACTCTGTCTCAAAATAAATAAATAAATAAATAAAATAAAGTATATAATTCAATGGTTTCCATGGTTTTTGGTACATTCACAGAATTGTGCAACCATCACCAGACACAAGTTCTTTTGTGCCTTTAGGATTTTGAACATATGAATATATTACTAATTGAAATAAATAAATGAATCCAATTAAACACACATAACTATCACCTCTTCTCTGAAGTCCTCCCAGACTCCCACTAGGAATAGATGGCTCCTCATTCTATGCTCCACTAGTCTGTCATCGCTCTTTTTTTTTTTTTTAGACAGAGTTTCACTCTTCTTGCCCAGGCTGGAGTGCAATGGCATGATCTTGGCTCGTCACAACCTCTGACTCCTGGATTCAAGTGATTCTCTTGCCTCAGCCTCCCAAGTACCTGGGATTATAGGCATGCACCACCATGCCCAGCTAATTTTGTATTTTTAGTAGAGATGGGGTTTCTCTACGTTGGTCAGGCTGGTCTTGAACTCCTGACCTCAGGTGATCTTCCCACCTCGGCCTCCCAAAGTGCTGGGATTACAGGTGTGAGCCACTGCACCCAGCTCATAGCTCTTATCTAAGTATTTTTGTTTATTTTTTGTTTGTTTGGTTTTAGAGTCTCGCTCTGCCGCCCAGGCTGGAGTGCAGTGGTGTGATCTCGGCTCACTGCAACCTCTGCCTCCCAGGTTCAAGTGATTCTCCTGCCTCACCCTCCAAGTAGCTGAGACTACAGGCACGTGTCACCAATCCTGGATAATTTTTGTATTTTTAGTAGAGACAGAGTTTCACCATGTTGGCCAGACTGGTCTCAAACTCCTGACCTCATGTGATCCACCAGCCTCAGCCTCCCAAAGCACTGAAATTATAGGTGTGAGCCAGTGCGCCCGGCCAGTGTTTTTGTTTATAAAAAGACCTCTCCGCAGCCCAGACTCTGAGCTCTTTAAAGGCAAGAGCTTTTATGAAGAGAGTCATTTTTCTGTACCAATGCACGTCTGGCATTCAGGAAGAGTCCCAGAAATGTCCGGTGAGTGAATGAAGTTTCCTTTGCATCGTGTAGAGGGTGCTTGGTAGGAGAGGCCAGAGGATGATCCAGCCCTCCTCACTTTCATCTTCATCTCCACTCCAACTCCACTTTCCCCCTTCCTCATCTTGTTCCTTATCCTGTCCCCTCCCCATCACCAACCTCCCCACTATTCCCTCTCCACCCCTCTCTCACTTCCATCCTACTCTATCCCCACCCCTACTCTGTTCTCCAAATCCATTGCCATTTTGACCTCCATCCATCTTTGTCTCTTGAATAGACCCAGTTTTCTGAAATGCAAAGACATATTGCTGGCCTCTTAGAAATAGCAGTGGGAGCTCTGTGGGCTCAGAGACAGCCTCTTTCTCTGAGTGTTCCTCCCTCCACCATGACATCACTATGAAGGCAATTTTATTTACCACAACAAATACTACTATAGAATTAACAGGGGCCCGACACATGGCAGGGGCTGGAAAATACTTGCTGAATGAGTAAAGGACTTGTGAGTCTCTGGGGCAGCTGAATGAGACTGTTTCCATTGCAGGACCCAGGTGGTGAGGAGAAATGCCAGAGAAGCTGCAGACCCCCGGCCACAGAGCCTGAGTGGAGCAGAGGTGGCCCACTGTCAGCCACAGGTCAAGTGTCAGGGTAGGGACAGGGCAGGCTCCACCAGGAGGCAGGGCCAGACCACAGGGCAAGGTGGAGATGAGTCTGTGGCATCCCTAGGAAGCTCACCAGACTCACCCCAGAGCTTCTGACCCTTTGGATCTCTCTGGGCTGCATTCTTCAGGGTCATGTTGCTTCTTTCTTGAAGGTGGAAGGAAATGTTCCCATCAGAGCCTTCCAACAGGCCATCTCGGGGACTTCTCCTGAGAGCTCCTTGTGCACGTATCCCTTCAGGGTGGCTTGGGTTGTGCCCTCAGACCCCAGTGAGGGGCCGTATCTCATCCTCCTTGGTCAGCAGGTGAGCCACAGCAGCAGGCCCCCCGCAGACCTCAGCCTTGGGCCACAGGTACCTTCTCCCAATTTCTGCATCTGGAGAAGCAACCTGCGGAGCAGCCAAGAGTGGCAGACCTGGCTCCCTGCAGCATTCATTTTCGGGGCAAGACAGAGCATTTCCACTATTATGACTCCTTTTTTATGTTTTGTTTTTGTCTTTTTTTTTTTTTGGCGTGGTCTCACTCTGTTGCCCAGGCTGGAGTGCAGTGGTGCAATCATGGCTCACAGCAGCCTCGACCTTCTGGGGTCAAGTGATCCTCCCAATTCAGCCTCCAAATTTCTTTAAATAAAAAAAAATGCGAAAAAGGCAAAACAAGATATTTGTCTGGGCTGAGAGGGTAAAGAGAAGCTCAGTCTTTGAGCTGAGACACAAAATGGAAAGAAGAGGCAGCAGCAGCAGCAGTAGCAGTTCTGCCTTTCCAAATCTTCCCCATCTAAGCGCTTTCAAGATACGCTGAAAGTCACGAATTGAAGTGTGGTTCCCACGGCTTTGGTCCTTGTATGAAGGTCCCTTTGCCAGAACTTACTTCCTTTCCAGCCCACATGGTTGACCTGGGGGTCCAGGCAGTTCTCAAGGGAACCATAGGATTCCAGTTTATGGAATGGTGATGTGAGATCCCAGTTTATGATCTCTCTTCTGGTCACAAGCTGAATTGGACCCAAATCTGCACCCTGAACTTCCCTCTTGCCAGATCCTGCCTAGTCAGTGCCCTCCCCTTGGGCTGGGGGGGCAGCCTGGGCTTCCTGCTGAGACGGGACCCCCTTCTCCTCTCGATCTCACTCCCAGAAAAGACACTGATGGAGTAGAGGTGGGGACGCCACATACCGCGGAAGTTTCTCTTGCCTTGACACACCCGAGAAAGCTTGGTGTTTGAGCCCTACCTCCTCCCCGCTTTACTCCCACCCCCAAATCCCCTCCTGGAAATAGTCCCGGTTCTTATTTATGCCTATCCAAAGTCCAAAGTCCACAGCCCATGAGGGGCAGCCCTGGTCAGGCTGGTCTTGAACTCCCAACCTCGTGATCTGCCCACTTCGGCCTCCCAAAGTGCTGGGATTACAGGTGTGAGCCACTGTATCCAGCCACTCCTGAGGCTTTTTAGTGCCTACCCTCAGTGACATTCTGGTCACCTACGCTGGCTGCTGCAGAGTAACAGAGGCTACTGTCACCAGGGCCTTGGGACCAGATGACCCTTCACCTTTTTCATCCTTCCACCGACAAACCCCTGGGGCTGCTGCTGACACTTGACCATCCTTCCCCCTCACAAACGCGTACTCCGCATGGCCTGTGTAAATGGCAGGAACTCGTAACAGGATTATTTGTCACTGTAGGCAGATGACAAGATGAAAGGAGGAACATTTTTTGATGACAATGAAAGGCAAAGAGACAAGTTGAAGAAAACTGTTCAGAGACATAGGCCCCCACAAGGAGATAACCAAGCATTGTCCTTCAAACAAGACCGTCTCTGGCAGATCCAAGGCTAACCCAGCCCAGGGGCAGAGGAGGACACCAGAAGTAAGGAATGGAGGAAGGAACTACAAGATCTGAGGCAGCAGGGACGCTCCCACGGGACCTCCGCTAGAAACAGCAGGGAACAGACCAGGCACAGCGGCTCACACCTGTAATCCCAGCACTTTGGGAGGCCGAGGCCGGAGGATCACTTGAGATCAGGAGTTTGAGACCAGCCTGGCCAAATGGTGAAACCCTGTCTGTACCAAAAAATACAAAAATTAGCCCAGCATGGTGGCACATGCCTGTAGTCCCAGCTACTGGGGAGGCTGAGGCTGGAGAATCGCTTGAACCCGGGAGGTTGAAGTTGCAGTGAGCTGAGATCACGCCACTGAACTTCAGCCTGGGCGACAGAGAGAGACTCCATCTCAAACAAAAACCAAAAAACAAAAACCAGTAGGGAATAGAAGCTGAAGTAACAGGAAGACGAGAGGGGGAGGACTTTGTCAGCATGAGAGGGAACAGACAGAGAGAAGGACCTGCTGTCCAAGGCCCAAAACTGAGATGCACTTCTACTGGGGAAACTGCTCTGGGGCTTTGGGAGAACAGTCTGGTCTCTAGAGGCTCTCTACTCACCTTTAAGACCCAGGGTAGGCCAGGCATGGTGGCTCACGCCTGTAATCCCAGCACTTTGGGAGGCCGAGGAGGGTGGATGACCTGAGGTCAGGAGTTTAAGACCAGCCTGGCCAACATGGAGAAACCCCATCTCTACTAAAAATACAAAAAAGAATAGTCAGCCGTGGTGGCGGGCACCTGTAATCCCAGCTACTTGGGAGGTTGAGGCAGGAGAATCGCCTGAACCCAGGAGGCAGAGGTTGCAGTGAGCTGAGATTGTGCCATTCACTCCAGCCTGGGCGACAAGAGTGAGAATCTATCTAAAAAAAAAAAAAAAGAAACACACACCAGGGCAGGGGAGCACTAAGGAGGCCCAGAAGAGCTTCTGAATGTCACCAAACTCTTACTTAAAAATGGTTAAGGTGGCAAATTTTTTTTTTTTTTTCTGAGACTGAGTTTTGCTATTTTTGCCCAGGCTGGAGTGCAATGGTGTAATCTGGGCTCAATGCAACCTCTGCTTCTTGGGTTCAAGTGATTCTCCTGCCTTAGCCTCCCGAGTAGCTGGGATTACAGGCGCATGCCACCACACCCAGCTAATTTTGTATTTTTAGTGGAGATGGGGTTTCACCATATTGGCCAGGCTGGTCTCCATCTCCCAATCTCAGTTGATCTGCCTGCCTCAGCCTCCCAAAGTGCTGGGATTACAGGCATGGGCCACTGTGTCTGGCCAAGGTGGCAAATTTTATGTTACATATATTTTATACAATTTTAAAAGAAGGAAAAAAGTAAGTCACTTTGGAAAACAATCTGGCAGTTTCCCAAAAGGTTAAACATAGAATTACCACATAACCCGCAAATTCTACTCCTAGGCGTATACCCAAGAGAAGTGAAAACACATGTCCACACGAAAACTTGTGCATGAACGTTTATAGCAGCATTATCTATAATAACCAAAAAAGTGGAAACAACTCCAATATCCACCAATGGATGAATGGATAATCACAATGAGATATATTGATACAATGGGATATCAGCCCTAAAGAAGTGAGGCACTGACATACACTACAACATGGACGTATCTCACAAACATTACACTAAGTGAAAGAAGCCAATCACAGAAGACTACATATTGTCTGAATCTTTTCATGCAAATGACCAGAATATAGGCAAGCCCGGTGGGACAGAAAGTAGGGAAGTGGTTATCTAGAGATGGAGAGGGACTGTGGGGAAATAGAAAGTGAGCGCTAATACATACAGGGTTTCCTGCTGGGGTGATAAAAATGTTCTGGAATTAGTAGCAATGGTTGCAAAACTTTGTGGATATACTAAAACACATGAAATTGGGCCGGGCACAGTGGCTCACGCCTGTAATCCCAGCACTTTGGGAGGCTGAGGTGGGTGGATCACCTGAGGTCAGGAGTTTGAGACCAGCCTGATCAACATGGTGAAACCCCATCTCTACTAAAAATACAAAAAAA
>NC_045449.1:51444839-51542552 GCF_002776525.5 Piliocolobus tephrosceles | reverse complement strand
CAGCTGGCTCTGGCCAGGGTGTGTCCAAGGCTGGGCACTGGGAGATACGGAGGCACAATGGGAAAGCTGGCTAGGTTCACCCCCATCTCCACCCCTGCCCACCAGCAGGACACAAACCAAGGCAAAGATGGTGATGACAGCCAGAGTGAGGAGCACCAGGATGGTCTTCTGGTTCATTTTCCCACGAAGAGGGGCAGTGGATTCAACCAAAGGAGAGCAATGTATTCTCACGCCAGCACAACGGGGGATCTGTTGGCTCCTGGAAGGTGCGGGCGGTGGGGGGGGGGGTGCTCCCGGACTCTGGCTGAGGTTCCCGGTAGTCAGATGCCTGGGACTAAGGGTGGGAAGGACACAGGAAGGCTGGGGCAAGGGGGCGGGGTGGCTGGGGTTGGAGGCGGGTCTGAGCAGCTGTGATTTCCACAGACCTTACATGGTTTTGTCTTCCAGGCTCCAAATCAGACTACTTTCTGGGTCAGGGTTGGAGTTGGGGAGAGTTGGGGCTGGGGGAAGGGGAAGGAAGATTTCAAGATAATGCAGCACCGGGAAGGAGCAGGATCTGCGCAGAGCAGCCTCTCCTGCCCTCAGCCCAGCTTCTTCCCCAACCTTGCACTTAGTCAGGGCCAGATGTTTTCCTGTAACTTCAAACTATTGTTCTCCTTTCAAAGACCCCCACCCCTGCCCCTTCAGCTTTCCAAACAACATTCCTTGGCCAGGTCTATCTCCCTTGCCCTCTGTCCCCCACTGCTAATTTCCCTGACCAGAGTCCTTAGTATGCTCCAGGGGACTCCAGCTACTTAAAAGGTCAAAGAATAAATTCAAGTAAAATTCCTGGAATACTTTTTATTATAAATTACATATAACATCTGTTTTACAAAATTCTATCTACTCTTCCTTTTGAATGCACAAGCATAAAAAGATGTCTGGTGTAATGTGAACACCACCTATTTCTGAGTAGTAGGATTTGTGGTATTTTTGTTTGAATATTTTAAAATCATTTTTATAACTTAACATTTTAGAGATGAACAGAAAGTAAGAATTAACCAAAGGGACTAATGGGGTTTTCATGTGAGAGAAACATTGAAGGGCTGGGAATCTGGGGAGCAGGTGTGAAAAACACCGGGAACAGAAAGTAGAAACAGGGAAAGGTACCTGTGCCTAACCATGCCCCCCGCCACACCCTCAGGACTAGAAGCCTTGGTAAGAGAAAGGGGGTAAGTCCGGGACACAGGCTGCCAGGTCGGGGAGGCAGGCCACAGGATTGACGCTGCAGAGCCCAGCATCCTGGCCCTTCTCAAAGTAGACACTGCCAGGGGAGAAGATGGAGGGGTCCTCATCAAAGAAGTTATAGGGTCGGAGCAAGAAGCCAACTCTGTTCCCCAGAGTCACTGTGTTGGGGACGTCCTCGGCATGCGGAATGTGCAGGAAGCTGGCTGTGACCCAAGCCACCAGATCCTGCAGGAAGAGGGAGGAGCTGGAGGACTATGGAAGCAAGACCCAAAGAACCACCATTCAGCCACAATCCCCGCCTGCAGTCTCAGCCTGGCTTCCACTCTGCAGAGCCTCATGCCCATACAACACATGGCGCAATCTATGTAAGCAGCTATGTGGGGAGAGGGGGAGCCAGTGTTCCAGAGCTAATCTCACCCCAGGAGGGATGACCTGTGTTGGTCTTCAGAAAACTCCATGGCCTCTGAGTCTGTGAACTGGAAATCAGCCATTCCCTCTAACCTCTGGCCAGAGGCTGGGCAGCCAAGACGCCATACCCACAGGTGTCCCTTTCCTATGTCCCTAGGGCAACCAACCTCTCCTAAGAGGGTTTCATTGTTGATGAAGTCAGCAAAGGTAACTGTGGGTGTCCAGATGTCATTCTGGTGATAGATGCTACTGCTCTGTGACTCCTCCTCCTTTCTCTGGGTCACCACAAGCTGGTATCTGACCAGGAATCGTAAGAAGGTGGTGTTGGAAGATGTCAGGTGCCTTTCCTGGCCCAGAAGTCCCTTAGATCCGATTCTGTGTGAGACCATTTCCCACCGTGTATCTAACTTGGGTTTGAGGGGAGGTACAGGTAGCCATGGGCAGGGAGTTCGTCTCCAAGGGCTGGGGTAGGGGAGGGGCAGTCCTTTCCTTCCACCCAGGCCAGGGCCCTCCTCACCTCCCCCAGCTGAGGGCCCTCTCCATGTCACTCTCCAGGGGTATGTGTATGCCAAGGGGGCTGTGGATCTGGATTCGGTACCCGCGCTGGTGACCCCAGGCATTAGTCTGGTTGCTAGCCAGGTAGAGGTAACGGGGTAAGGGGCTTCCCAAGGAAAAAGCTGTCAGGTCCTCCTTTCCCAGGACCTGCCGAGTCAGCTGTGGGCGCTGTAGCCAGTGCTCCGGGTTCCAGGGGGCGGCCACAGGTTTAAACACCACATCTTCAGCTACCACCCAGTTTTTCAGCCCTGCCAGGGGGAGGGAAGGGAGATGAGTTCCACACCAGGTAAGGTCTCTGGGCCAGGTTCCTGTCTTCCACACGATGTCCACTGCACTGGCGTGACAAAAGGCAGAGAGAGCATCAGAGCACACTGTGCTGGGAGCCAGGAGGTCTGGGCAAGCGCAAGCTCCTGTGTTCTTCCAACTTGCCTTGTCCAGTAGGGTAACTACTACACATGTGGCTATGAAAATTAAAACTCAGGGCCAGCTGAGGTGGCTCACAGTTGCAATCCCAGCATTTTGGGAGGCTGAGGCGGGTGGATCACGTGAGCCCAGGAGTTTGAGACCAGCCTGTGCAACGTGGTGAAACCCTGACTCTACAAACAATAAAAAATCAGCCAGGCATGGTGGCACATGCCTGTGGTCCCAGATACTTGGGAAGCTGGGGCAGGAGGGCTGCTTGAGCCCAGGAGGTTGTGGTTGCAGTGAGCTGAGGTCACACCACTGCACTCCAGCCTGGGCAACAGAGCAAAACTCTGTTCAGTCACACTAGCCACATTTAAAGTGCCCAGTTGCCATACACAGAACATTTCTATCACTGCAGAAAGTTCTATTAGCACTGGACTACCAAACAGTCCCTGGACCAATTTGCTTCTCTGATTCACTTTCTGAATCCCTACACTGGGCATAATTAAAGCTGTTCTATGGCTGTGCCCAATAAACAGAAAAGCACAGGCAGCTGACTGATGACATTTGTTTAACTATGAAAGGGATAATGATACTTGTCGTGGAGAAGCAAGTTGAAAAACTGACTCCGGAGCCAGGTGTGGCAGCGTGCAACTTGGGAGGCTGGTGGCAGGGTGGTGCAGATCCCTTGAGCCCAGGTGCTGGAGACCAGCTAGGGTAACAGAATGAAACACTGCGTCTTTAAAAAATAAAAATTAAAATTAAAAAAACTTAAAAAAAAAAAAAAAACCCACCAGGCATGGTAGCTCACAGCACTTTGGGAGGCCGAGGCGAGTGGCTCACTTGAAACGAGTTCAAGACGAGCCTGGCCAACATGGTGAATCCCCATCTCTACTTAAAAAGAAAAAAAAAAAAAAGCCAGGTGTGGTGGTGTGCACGCGTAATCCCCGCTACTCTGGAGGCCAAGACACAAGAATCCCTTGAACCTGGTGGGTGGAGCTCGCTTGCAGTGAGCTGAGATCGCACCACTGCACTCCAGCCTGGGCAACAGAGTGAGACTGTCTCAAAAAAAAAAAAAAAAAAAAGCTGGGTGTGGCAGTGTGTGCCTGTCATCCCAGCTACTCAGGAGGCTGAGGCAGGATTGCTTGAGACCAGGAGGTCGGGGCTGCAATAACCTGTGATTGCACTGCTGCACTCCAGCCTGGGTGAGAGTGAGACTCTGCCTCAAAAAAAGAAAACCCAATCCCTTCCCATGGTCCCCTGCATACTCCTCCCAGCTCTGAGGCTTCACTTTCGATCTCAGCAAGGTGGGAAGTACTGCCAGTCTTTTTCAGAAGCGAGCACATTCATACCTTTGTCTGGGAGCTCCTTGGAATTCTACAGCATCCATAACCTGCATTGCCTAACTCAGCACTTGGTCATACACTTTCTGCAGGTCTGGACTGTTAGTTCCTTTCAACAAGACCTATATGAAGGCACCTGGCACAGGAGGGACTGCGCTGAAGCTGGTGCCTCTGCAGCCATCCTGCGCGCTGGTGCCTGACACAGCCTCTCTGGCCCAAAGCAGCAGCCCATGCTGCACATGCTAGGAGTCCAATAAATGTTACTTCCCAAAACAAGGCTCTTTAACGCCAAAGATGCTGAAAAAGACTGCCAATCAAAAGACAAGTCAAAATCCAGGTGTGTCTATCTAGTTAAAAAACGATCATTTCAATCATGCTATTAGTCCTCCCTACCCTCCACGCCACTGCGAACACAAGTGCAAGGGCATGCACACAGACACACGCAGGCATGCAAGTGCCATGTCTTTAGACTTGAGGATAAGAAAACATTTCACAAGAAATACTAGTTTATGTTGCATTATACCTGGGCAGTCATTTCCTGTCCCATCTCCCGCCACCCTCTTTAGTTTCCCTTAAAATGGAGAGGGTCTGGTGAGTTTCTAATTTTCTTTGTGGATCTAAAAGTCTGTGAGTCTATAAGTTCCTTTCTGTCCTTGACAAAGTCTGTCAGGAACAGCAAATCCTGTGTGCTTTGAGCCCTTTGTGCTTGAGAATTCTCTTTCCATACTTGCAGCAAGCTGTGTGCCTGCCATGAGTCAACAGTGATGACAGGAATGGGATGGCCCCCCTGACAAGGAGTGGCCCTATCATGGGTAGCAACCCCAGCTTTGGTACCCTCCCCTTCCCAAGCCCCAGGTCCACCCCCATCCTGAAGACTCTGGACAGACTGCTTCTGACCTCGGATCAGGACCCTGCCCTCCCCACCCTCACTGACCCTCAGAATTAGGAAGAAGCAGTGTTCCAACTCCAGCCCCACTGGGCCAGTTCATCCACCCAGTGTCACTTGAGGCTAAGGCAATCATGCCCAGCCATTACATTTAAACTGGTTTCACAATCACAGTAAGTCAGAGGGGCTAGGCGGGGGAACCCTTTTCACCTTTTGCCATATACCCAGTAGCCCAATACCAGACTGACTGCACTGAATATGCTCAGTCCCTGTCCTGTTGCCACTAGAGCTGTGGTGCTGGAACACCCCGCTCTTGCCACTTATCTCAGCTTGACCTGGGAGATTCCCTTCCCTTCCCTCCACCCCACCTGACCCCACCCCCAAGCCCTCATCCCTCAGCACTCACCTGCCACATCCAGGTCCAGCTTGAAGTGGAAGGCATGTGTATGCACCGTTCCCAGCACTCGTTCCCCCACACGGTTCCCAAAGAGGAGGCCCTCCTCTCCCCCTTTCAGGAAAGCTGTGTTGATATAACCCGTGGCATGGACCCGCCCTTCAAGTGCCCCGTTTGGGTACAACACAAAGTCCCAAATGTAGTCATAGTTGCCCACAGATGACACAGACCTGACCACAAGGGCTGAGCTGGCCAAACCACCATAGAAATGATTTTCAAGGTAATTGTGGTGCCTTCGGAGAGGCAGTCCCTGGGCTTCCTCAAATATACACACAGCCCCCGGAAGCAGCTGGACTGCCCCTTTGCCCACTAGTATATGGATGTCCACCATTGTGGCTTGATAGGGGCAGTCCACTCCCCGCACCAAGCCTCGGCTGTTACGGCCAAGTCCAAAGCTGCTATCCAAATAGCGAGTCAGCATCGTCTTCGGTGAATCGGCACCATAGATAGACATACACTCCTGGACACTGACTTCATAGGCTACTCGCTCACCCTGGAACCGAACATCAAAAATCCTCAGGCCGCTGAACACCCCATGGCCAAAGGTAAATGACCAGAGGGAGGATACCACCAGGTTTCCCTGCACACTGTACTGGGAACCCTGGGGTGAGAACTGAAGAGGGGGAAGAGGACCTGGAGAGTTCCGAGACCTCAGGGATGAAGCTCCATTTGGTGGAGGTAGAGGAACTCTAACCACTTCCAACCGGCCAGACTTAAACTCCCGTTCCAACTGGCCCAAGTCTGCATAGTAGTGCCCAAGGTAGAAAACCCGCTGGACAGTCCAGTGGGCAGGGTCCAGGGCCCTGTGGTCCAGTAGTAGCTCCAGCCCCACGGGGTGAAGGAAAAGACCAACACCTGAGATGTTATGGTGGAGGGCCATCCAGGTAGCTCGGTCCCCCGAGCGCAAGCCCCGAGGGGTGGCATGCACAGCTGCCAAGGTAGAGCCATTGTAGTTGAAGGTGGAAGCCAGGAAGATGGGTGCCTTGGGTAGCTCCACCTCTTTCAGATGCCTCCACATCTGCGTAAACTCAGCTCTCAGCAGCGGGCGACGGTGATAGGGCAGGGGCCCGCCATGACGCTCCACAGTCACGTCCCGCATGTAGGAGGGGTGAGGCAGCGGCCCCACCACCAGCTCACTCACATTGGGCTGGGGTTGTCCACCAAAGAGGACGATGGCCAGTGCCTCTCGGGCAGGTGGGGGGCTCCCCCTGTCCAGGTGGGCCAGGGCTGCAGCCTTGGGGGGCAGCTGCAGCTCCACTGAGAAGATGCAGTTGTCCGAGGGCTGAGCCTGGGCTGCATCCACTAGCCCGGGCCCCAGCCGCTGGGTCAGAAAGCGCATCACAGCTGTCAGCTCCTCTCGGCTCAGGTCTGCAAACAGCTGGCTCTGGCCAGGGTGTGGCCAGGGCTGGGCTCTATGGGATACAGAGGGGCAGTGGGGAGGCTGGCTGGAACCACCTGGGCTGGTCAGCAAAACATAGGCCAGGGCAAAGATGGTAATGAGGGACAGTGCCAGGAACGCCAGGACTATCTTGAGATGCATAGTGGATGCTGAGAGCTGAAATCAGAGTTCTAACAGCCGCTCCCTCCAGTTACTGACATCAAGTCAGGGTTTATATTCACTAGGATGGATAGGAATGGAGAAAACTCCACCCCATGGGTTGGGCAGGAAATTTCTGACCTTGATTTATGTAATTCTGTTCCAATTTTCTGTCCTGTGGTTTGGCCCAAGGCACTGCTTCCACATGCATAGCCTCTTCCTTGCCCCTGAACTCCCACTGGTAGCAGTCAGTACTAACTACTGATTTCCACCATTTAGACCAGATGAAAGGGAATCTGGGTTAACGATGCTAACCTCCAGTTTCCACCCAGAATGGGTCTCAGGAAAAGCACAAACCTCAGATGCCCAATTAAGCTCTACAGCCTGCATGCAAGCACTGAGCTGTCCATTTTCCTATCTCCTGGCAGGAACTGCATCCCAACAACTCCAGGATTCACTGCCATGTTCAGCAGTAAGCACTGAATTCTGCCTGTTGCCTAATGCCAAGCCCTTGATTTGTAGTCAGGCCTTTTCCATCCAGTGGAGTGGCTGAGAGCCTGGGCTTAGTAATCAGGGTTGTCCACCAATCCCAGTTCCCTCAGCTGTGTAAACTTAGCAGAAAAACTTATCCTGAGTCTCAGTGTCCTCATCTGTAACAAATAGATACAACTACCCTACAGATTCCTAAAGATTAAATGTGATCATGCACATTAGGTACTTAACAGCCCGGCACAGGGGAGGCACTCACAAACCGCTAGCTTTTGGTAGTCATCTCTGAAACAGAACAGAGCAGCTGCTTCTCCATTGTTCAAGACCTTAAACTCTTCACAGAGGCAACGAGGGGATCATTGGAAATCAGAAGGCTACTTGCAAGGTGCAAGTTGAGGAAACTTTTATTTCAGAGGGAGATAGATTCCTAGGCAGCCCTCCAAGTAATTTGAAAACCAAAACTATGAGTCTCCTCAAGAAACTGAGACATTATTCAGGGAGAATTAGTATAAGGTAAAGAAAATGATTGGGTAGGACATGCCTTGAACCAGGTCATTCCTTACACATGGAGCAATAGCAGCCTCTACTGGCAGCTCACGGGTATCACTCAGAAAGAAGGAACTAGGATCTTCTGAAAGTAGGGAAAGAAGGCAGCTTAGGTCTGGGAAGAGCTAACTTTCCCATAATTCATACTGAACACAAATAAAGCACCCACCCTAGCTCAGTAGGCAGAAGCCTCAGTCTTTCCACTATACTGGGGAAAAGATTCAGCTCAACTGGCATAAGGACACACAACAGGGTGGCTAGGTGTCCATGGAGGTGGGTGTCCGAGTGTGCACACATGCAAGCATGAGTACGTCCCTAGCCACCAGAGCATTGCACCAGGGTCTGCGGCTTTAGAAAGAGGTCAAAGTACCTGTATTTTTAATAATTTCTTGACATGGTAAAAGAATTTTACATTACGATCCAAGGGTGGTAGGGTGAGGAGGAGGGGCAGTGGAACAATCCAACAAACAAAACGGGGAACTGAGAAACACATGGAGGGAAGGGGAAGGGTTTTAGCTGGAAGGGATCTGGAGGGTGGGTGGGAGCACTGCCCAACTAAAATGCAGTTGGTTTGTTACTGAGTACTATTCGTGGGAAGACAGCATCCTGACTCCTTCTCTACAGAATATCGGGAGTACAAATGATGCATCCCAGGTGGAAATATCATTGGGGGTTGGAAGACAGAGACAGGAATAAGAAGTCGGAAACAGACACTAAAAGTCACTGGCAGGCTGACTGCAGGTATCAACGCCCCAGCCGTGGTAGAATAAAAGAACTGGGGGCTGATGGGGATTAACACAAAAGCTATTAACAGTTAAGTGATATCTCCGGAAGATTCGAGAGACAGGAGACAACTCTTCTATAGTTTTGACTTGCCCAGCGCATTTCCACATACACAAACGTGTATATGTATGTGTGTGCGTGCACATACACATACACACCAATGATTGCTTTCCCCAGAAGCCCGACACTATAAATAAGAGAAATATTTCCCAAAAGGAAAGCCCAACATGAGCAGCAGCGTCCAGACCTCACACTTACAGACATCTTCACCCCAACTGACAACTGGCTGGGAAAAGGCAACCAGGAGTCAAACTTTTGCAATAATGCCAAAAAGGGCTGAGTCAGAGAGGCCTTCCCCAAGCCCTCTGCTTCTCATCTCTCTGTTCTCCACCAACTCACCCGGGGTACCAAGAGGCTACAGTATCAGGGGGGAGGACGGGCCCAGGACGTTTGTTTGGGTAGATGACAACTAAGACAACCATCACCTCCTGAAAGGTACATGACAGGGATCGTGGAGAGGGAGGGTATGTTAGCTAATGGAGTAGGAGTGTGTGTGTGCATGTCTGTACGGGTGTATACGTACATACACACATGTGTATGTGAAAACGCTCATTATAAAACATCTGAAGGAGCTTGGGAACTGACTGAAGGCCAAAGGTGTTTCTTGTCATGATCAAGATTCAAGGTGGGATGTACACACATGCAAAGCCCGAAGTCATCACCAGAGCAACTGTGGAAGGATCCAATGCCCCACAGAGGAAAGAAACAGTAACCTCATGTGAGGAAGAGAAGTTCATCCCCCCGCCACCCTAGTTCCTAAAAAACACCTAGCACTTTCCTTCCGGTTCCCTTCAGCTTTTAACCAACTGATTATCAAAAGAAGAAAACATAAAGCGCAAGACACGGGAGGGAGAGAGGAGGAGAGTGAAAACACAAGTATTTTTGCGCCAACATCCTGCACACACAAACCTGGAGTTCTCCAGAAATTACGACAGGTTGGGTGTGGGGTATTAGGGAAGGAAATAGAAGAGTTCCTGAGGCCTGAAAAAAGAGGTAAACACATCACAGAACTAGATGAGAGTTTCATTAGACTCTAACTAAAAACAGAGAGGTGTGATTACTATTTCCAGCCAGTTTCCCCATCACGATAGTCATGTAACAAACCAAGGCAATGTCGGTCTTGAGCCAGACTCACAGAGTCCCCTGGCCCTGGCCCTGGCCTCAGTACAGAGTCTCTGCATTGCTGCTCCGGGGCCGTTTGATCTTCTCGATATTTTTCAGGATCATGTCGTGTAGAGTGACCTGGGAGAAGACGGATCAGGGAAATCACATATCTGTACAACCCTTACCTCACCAAGAAAGTGACAGACCCCTCTACAAATTCCCAAGCAATCATTTGCATACAGTAAGCCCTTAATGTCATCAATAGGTTCTTAGTAACTGCGACTTTAAGCAGGTGAGCAAATCAAGTACAGAAGGTCCTCAAATAACCTGGATTTAAGTAACGTCATTTTGTTACAATGTTAATGAAAAAAACTTGGTTTTGATATACATCATTTTTAAAGTCACAGTTTATAAAAATCTATGGACAACATTAGGTGAGGACTTACTGTAATTTTTTTTTTTTTTTTTTTTGAGACAGAGTCTTGCTCTGTCGCCCAGGCTGGAGTGCAGTGGCACAATCTCAGTTCACTTCAAGCTTCGCCTCCTGGGTTCACTCCATTCTCCTGCCTCAGCCTCCCAAGCAGCTGGGACTACAGGCGCCCGCCACCACGCCCAGCTAATTTTTTGTATTTTTAGTAGAGACGGGGTTTCACCGTGTTAGCCAGGATGGTCTCGATCTCCTGACCTCGTGAAATGCCCACCTCAGCCTCCCAAAGTGCTGGGATTACAGGCATGAGCTACTGTACCCGGACGACTTACTGTAATTTTAATCTCACTTGAACCTGCATTCAGGGTGGCAGCACCACCTCTCTTATACTTCAACTGGGTGTAAATGGGTATTTCCAAGGCCCCAAGTGTCTAATAGCAACTAACAGGTATTGTGCACTTAACATAGTAAGAATTGTACCAGGTTCTTCAATGTGTTATCTCACTTATTTTAAAAAAGCGAATGAATTTTGTGGGTAGGTACTCTTCAGTTCTTTTCCTTTTTTTTTTTTTTTTCTGAGACGGAGTTTCGCTCCTGTTGCCCAGGTTGGAGTGCAGTGGCACAATCTTGGCTCACTGCAACCTCCGCCTCTTGGATTCAAGCGATTCTCCTGCCTCAGCCTCCCAATTAGGTGGGATTACAGGGGTCCACCAACCATGCCCAGCTAATTTTTTGTATTTTCAGTAGAGATAGGGCTTCACCATGTTGGCCAGGCTGGTCTCAAACTCCTGACCTCATGTGATCTACCTGCCTCGGCCTTCCACAGTGCTGGCATTACAGGTGTGATCCACCACACCCGGCCTCTTCAGTCCCATTTTATTTTTTTAATTTTTATTTTTATTTGAGGCTGAGTTTTGCTCTTACTGGCCAGGCTGGAGTCCAGGGGCACAATCTCGGCTCACTGCAACCTCCGCCTCCCGGGTTCAAGCAATTCTCCTGCCTCAGCATCCCAAATAGCTAGGATTAAAGGCATGTGCCACCATGCCCGGTCATTTTTTTTTTTTTTGTATTTTTAGTAAAGACAGGGTTTTTCCATGTTGGTCAGGCTGGTCTCGAACTCCTGACCTCAAGTGATATGCCCGCCTCGGCCTCCCAAAGTGCTGATATTACAGGCCTGAGCCACCACACCAGGCCTATTTTTAGTTTTATTTTTTTTTGAGACGGAGTTTCACTCTTGTTGCCCAGGCTGGAGTGCAATGGCACAATCTTGGCTCACCGTAAACTCCACTTCCCGGGTTCAAGTGATTCTCCTGTCTCAGCCTCCCAAGTGGCTGGGATTACAGCCATGCGCCACCACACCCAGCTAATTTTGTATTTTTAGTAGAGATGTGGTTTCACCATGTTGGTCAGGCTGGTCTCAAACTCCTGACCTCAGGTGATCCACCTGGCTTGGCCTCCCGAAGTGGTGGGATTACAGGCATGAGCGACTGCACCCAGCCCAGTCCCATTTTAAAGAAGAAATTGAAGTTTGAGCTTGAACAATTTGCTCAAGATCACACAATACAGGTAGAGCCTAAGTCCGTCTGACTCTAACACCTATATCTTAACCATACTGTACTGCACACCCCTCCTCTCAGGTAGAAAGGAGAGAGACGCCCCGCTAGATGACTTCACGGTTCTCAACACTCAGATGATGAACAGAATTTGGTCTACTAATTTTACCTCAGACCCTCATCTCAGCCCTTCAGAGTATTTCAAGAATACTCTCAACAGAACTAAGTGAAGCCACAGCAACTATGGACAAGGACTGAGGTTACTCACATATTGATTCCTCAGCTCTGATATGATGAGCCGAAGGCTGATATATTCTTTCTCATCAATCTCTGTCACGGTGCGGCGATAGTCCTCCTGCAAGGAGGGTAGAGGAAAAAGCTAGTCCCCAAGGCCCAACTGTTCCCAGATAGCTCCTTCCCAGTAACAGTCACTGTTCACTATCCTGCCACCTCCACCCTCAGGCCACAAACCGCTTACTTACCACATGGGGATATTTAGCTATTTTAGAAACCAATTTGGCTCTTGTAATATAATATCTGAAAGGAGAGAGAAGAGGAGGAAGCTGCAGGAGACCCTTGATGGTGCCCACCACCTCATCAGTCCCCAATGCCTCGGCCAAGCCCAAGCAGCCCTACCTAGAAATCTGGTCCAGATAAGATGCAGCTTCACTCTCAACAGTTCTTAGCTCTGCAACTGTTTCCTCCTAAAACAAACAAACAACAGGTGCATCAAAAGCCACTTCCATGACATCCACAGCAGCCCCAAGGAGAAAGGAAAAAAAGATAATGCAGGGGAGATGAGAGTATCTCCCAAACCACTCTTCCCAGTTTGTAATTCAAGTATATTACCTGAATGGACACCCCAAAGTTGTTTCCATCTTCTATCCTGGGAATCAGGAGCTGTACCCACATTTTGACCTGGAGGTCAAAACATATATGAGGACCTTTGCCTGAAGGCTGAAGCCATTAAGTACACAATTCAGACGGCTGGGGCCAGATGCCAGGAACACAAAAGCCAAAATACCTAGTCTGGCCAGGCATAGTGGCTCACACTGGTAATCCCAGCAATTTGGGAGCCTGAAGCGGGTGGATCACCTGAGGTTAGGAGTTCGAGACCAGCCTGGCTAACCAAGGCCAAAATGGTGAAACCCCATCTCTACTAAAAATACAACAAGTAGCTGGGTGTGTTAGCAGACACCTGTAATCCCAGCTACTCAGGAAGCTGAGGCAGGAGAATCACTTGAATCCAGGAGGCAGAGGTTGCAGTGAGCCGAGATGGCGCCACTGCACTCCAACCTGGGTGACTGAGCAAGACCCCATCTCAAAAAAAAAAAAAAACAATAAACAAAAAAAAATCTAGTCTGCCAATTCCCATACCACCCGTACATCCAGTTTTTTGCACTTCAGGTGGGGTACTTGGGACCGGCCCATAGGTCACTAGCCTGTGCCTCACCGTGTTACATTTTTCAATCAACAGCCGGATCTCAGGTTTCACTTTCTCAATAATGTCCACCAGCTGCTGGTTGCTTTTCAGCATCCCATTGGGCATCACAAACACCTTGGTTCCTGGCAGAGATATGAAGGTCAAATGATCAGGGAAGAGGGAAGGATACAGCATCCCCTGTCTCTCTCTCATTTTCCCTATACCTATCAGATGCTATGACCTCTGCCTTTGTCACAATCCTACCAAGACACCACTATTAGAATCAACGAGAATGTATGGAACAAAAGAACAGCAGATGAGCATCTGAAACATAACAAAAGTCTTAAACCCTCTGTTTATTGGAAAACCAGGTTTAGAGCACTAAATAACAAGCACGTTTGGAGGAGCTGGGAATGCTACCTCTGGGAAGTAAGATCAGATCTTGCCTCCTGGTCAGGAGAACTAGATCCACCTGCTTCTCAGGGTTGCAAGTCAGGGGTGGGGTGAGGGGAGGTAAGGTAAGGGTGCCTCTTACCTTGGAAGGCTTCTTCACACTCATCCAACCTTCGCTTCTTATAAGTGGGCTAAGGATACAGAGAGGCAGGGATGAGCCTGCTTTTGACACCCACATGTCCATCACAAGATACCCTTCAAGCAAGTTTAATCCCTTCCTCAGCCTCATAGCTTGTGTTATTAATTTCTGCACAATTTCCTAAGTACACATAAAGCTTTAAGAAAAGGTTCTTGGGGCTGGGCGCGGTGGCTCAAGCCTGTAATCCCAGCACTTTGGGAGGCCAAGATGGGCAGATCACGAGGTCAGGAGATTGAGACCATCCTGGCTAACACGGTGAAAACCTGTCTCTACTAAAAAATACAAAAAACTAGCCGGGTGAGGTGGCGGGCACCTGTAGTCCCAGCTACTCGGGAGGCTGAGGCAGGAGAATGGCGTAAACCCGGGAGGCGGAGCTTGCAGCGAGCTGAGATCTGGCTACTGCGCTCCAGCCTGGGCGACAGAGCGAGACTCCATCTCAAAGAAGAAAGAAAAGGTTCTTGGAGGCGAGGCGCGGTGGCTCACACCTGTAATCCCAGCACTTTGGGAGGCCAAGGCACGTAGATCGCTTAAGCCCAGGAGCTCGAGACCAGCCTGGGTAACACAGGGAAACCTTGTCCCCACAAAAAAATACAAAAACTAGCTGGACATGATGGCACATGTGCCTGTAGTCCCAGCTACCTGGGAGGCTGAGGTAGGAGGATCGCTTGAGTCGAGGAGTTTGAGGTGGCAGTGACCTGAGATTGTGCCACTGCACTCCAATCTGGGTGACAGAGTGAGACTCTGTCTCCCCTCAGAAAAAGAAAGAAAAGGTTCTTGCCACAAAGCAAATTATGCTGTAGTTGAGAAGACCAATCTTTCCAGAAATACAACACATTAAGTATTACAAGGAATAGGAAAAAAGAACCTATCAAAGTAGGCAAGATAATTAAGGGAATATGTACAAATCTGCTGGTTCCACAAAGGAACACATTATTCAGTCAACAAACATGCATTCAGCAATTGCTATGGACCAGGATCAACGCTAGGTGCTGGGAATACAGAGATTAAGATAGTTCCTGCTGACCGAGTACTGTGGCTCACGCCTGTAATCCCAGCACTTTGGGAGGCTGAGGCGGGTAGATCACCTGAGGTCAGGAGTTCGAGACCAGCCTGGACAACATGGTGAAACCCTGTCTCCACTAAAAATAAAAAAATTGGCTGGGCTTGGTGGCGCGCACCTGTAATCTCAGCTACATGGAGGCTGAGGTGGGAGAATCACTTGAACCCGGGAAGGGCAGGCTGCAGGAAGCTGAGATCGCGCCACTGCACCCCAGCCTAGGAAACAGAGTGAGACTGTCTCAAAAAAAAAAAAAAAAAAAAATGAGTTCCTGCCTTCCAGACGTACAAGTTCTGTCAACGAGGCGGTACTACAGACAATGCAGTCTCATCAGTGTTACAGTAGCATGCGGACACATGACTGATAAGGACTAGCTGTTAAAGATGCACAGCAAAACAGCGATTGCAGTTACACAGCAATAACTTCATATCCCATAACACTTATCAAGACATGGAAACAGAGGTAAGTAAAGTCTTGTTCAGAGCCACGGGAAAAACCAGATAACCTGATGAAGCTAGTTCTCTTTTTTTTTGAGACAGAGTTTTGCTCTGTTGCCCAGGCTGGAGTGCAGTGTCGTTATCTTGGCTCACTATAAGCTCCACCTCCTGGGTTCATGCCATTCTCCTGCCTCAGCCTCCCAAGTAGCTGGGACTACAGGCGCCCACAACCACGCCCAGCTAATTTTTTGTATTTTTAGTAGAGATGGGGTCTCACCGTGTTAGCAAGGATGGTCTCCATCTCCCGACTTCATGATCCAACCACCTCGGTCTCCCAAAGTGCTGGGATTACAGGTGTGAGCCACCGCGCCTGGCCGAAGCTAGTTCTCTTTTATTTGAAACTCACTCTAACACTGAGAGTAGCATTGGTACATTCACTTCACATCGTAAATGAAACTCAGGGTCTAAAAGGAATATACCGGAGGCCTCGTGCGGTGACTCACGCCTGTAATCCCAGCATTTTGGGAGGCTGAGGCGGGTGGATTACTTGAGCTCAGTGGTTTGAGACCAGCCTGGGCAACATGGTGAAACCCTGTCTCTACAAAAAATACAAAAATCAGCTGGGCATGGTGGCACACTCCTGTAGTATCAGCTACTTGGAGGGCTGAGGAGGGAGGGTCACTTGAGTTTGGGAGGTCCAGGCTGCAGTGAGCAGTGCTCACGCCACTACACTCCAGCTTGGGCAAAAAAAAAGTGACGCCCTTTCTCAAAAATAAATAAATAAATAAGAAATAAAACAACTATACTAGAGTCATCATGTCTGTAACAGTCCTAGTTCCCAGATCCAAATCCCACTGTTGCCTCTGTACATTTTAAAACTGACAAGGAAACAGAGGACAGAGGACCTACTGCTCAATAACACAAAGATAAATATAGGACACTTACACCATCCAGTCCATCATGGCTATTGGTGAGAAGAATGGGGTCAGGGACTGGGAGATTCATGTCAGAGTGGATCTGAGTTAGGTCATGGATGTTTAAGATTGGTTCCTGAAAGACACCCACCCCAAAACATTAATCTTTTCAAGCTGAACAAAGAAGTATTTGATTGAAGAGCAAGAAATGAAAGCGCTTTTACAGTTTAAAAAAATAAAAAGAAGAATCAACACACAATTTGTTCCAGTTGACAGTAATACCAGGGCCAAAAAAATAGGGGAATTTGAGGAAAGAAAAGCGTCTCTCACCTTCAGAAAACTATCAAGTTCTAATAACTTCTTTGGGAAAAAATTTGCCACCAAGTCTTCTGCCTAAGGAGGAGGCAAAATACAGCTGAATTAATATCTGTGGGAAGGTCTCTCTCTCTCTCCAGGTATCTCCTCTTTGGGAAACTCTCAACGAACACTCATTTTTCTATTTATTTCACTCACCTCACTTGTGATGCGTTCCCTGAAAGAATCAACCTAAAATTAACAAAGAGAGTAATTCAGTACCTGGGGACAGAAGTAAGAGCAGAATGGAGAATCCCAAATCCAACTGTCTTTCCCTCACCTTGTAACTGTAATAAGAAGATGAGAGGCCCCCAGACTGCAAATACTTTATTTTTTTGAGGATCCATTTTTCCATCTCAGGAGAAGCAGGGCTTTGAGGGCAGCACCTGCCTGTCTCCTCTCTCCTCTCCCCTCCCTCCCTCCTGTGTCTGAAGCTGTCTGAATTTGATAAGCAGACAAAAGACAGGTAGTTAGGAAAGATGTGAGCTCACAAACGTGCCAACCCCCCACCCAGACGTGGCCTATGATACCAGGCAGGCCAGCCACCAAGGGCAGGAGCAGTGTCCAGGGACGTTGTTGGGCTGGGGGATTTCCAGCTGTCACTGGCCTAAAGCCCTGAGTCCAACACGTGTCCGCGGAGGTGTCCCCGGGACTCTCCATCATCAGACGCGGTACAGAAAGCCATCCTATATTTTCCTCTCCCGCGAAGCCGACCCCGGGAGTTGGGGGCTGGGCTGAGTCGAGCGGAAGCTCAGAGCTGGTATCCCCAGGGAGACAAAGACGCCATGGGGAGTAGGAAGCCGGTCAGACTGCTGGGGGATCAAAGCGAGGGGCAAAAAGGCCGGACCGGTGCCGCTACCTTGAGCTTCACTTCCTGATCCACCTTCAGCAACGAGGCCATGGCCGGGCCGGGCCGTGTCCGATCCGCTGGACACCGGAGGCGCTGTGGACTCCAGGGAGGGGGCCGGAGGGACCTGAGAAATCTCGGCTGACCTCGGGACCCGGCCGCCCTCGCTGGCTCACTCACTGCTCGCTTGCTCGCTCCCTCCGTGCCGTCCGCCCGCCCGCCGGCAGCCTGCTGCCTGCTCGCTCTCTCGCTTGCCCTCCCGGCTTTCGCCGCTCACGCCGGAAACTGCGTCACAGCCAATCGCCGAGACTCCTGCGAGGCTGTGCACGTGCGCTGCGCAGCCGCGATGAGACTCGGGTTTGCACGCTCCCAGCCGGGTTCACACTGCCGGGGTAAAGTGTTGGGTAGGGGTGAAGTAAAAAGGAGAGCTGTGGGGAATGGTGCGCTGAGAACTGAGCCTCCGAAAGACTCGGAAACGGTGCGACCCTCTCTGTTGGCCCGGAACTCGCCTTCACCGAAGGGACCTCAGTCGCTGCAGTCCCGGGGACAGCGCTGTCGCGCCCCAGTGACGTAGGCTCGGGGAAGTCCGGGACCCGGGTGCTGGGTTCGGGGGTGTAGTCCCTGATTCCCGCTGCCTCTGCCCGTTTGCCGAGGCTCAAGTGTTTAGGCTAGAGCGAAAAAGACAAGTGCGGTTTTACCAAGCTTTCCTGGTACATTTCCCTGCCAACTGACTGTCGTAAGCTTCCGGACCTCAAAGATCAACTACCTAATGGGCAAATTGATGCCCAGAGTAGGGCAAGACTTGTCCAAGGCGTTTCCAGTACATTCTGAGCCAGGACCCAGATCTCCTAACTTCTATGGCAGTGCTGTATCTATTTGCCTAATGGAAGCTTGAGACTATACCTCTTCATGCACCCATTCATTCGATATCTCTCTCGACATTGGATATTTCATTCAATAAAATGGGCCAGGGCACTGTCTCAGATTCTAGAAATATGTGAGTTACATATGTAGGTTGAAATCTAGTAGCCACAATTAAAAAGTAAAACAAACAAGTGAAAATTTTAGTCATATATTCAACCCAATTTATCCAAGTCCTTCAACATATAATCTACATTAAAAAATCGAGATCTTATGCATTCTTTTCTCATACCAAGTCTTCAAAATCCAGTGCGTATTTTACACTTAACTGCACATCTCAATAAGAAAACAACACATTTGCAGTACAGTGCTCAGTAGCCACATGTGGCTGCTGGCTTCTGTATTGAACAGCACAGCTCTGGGAAATCATAGGCAAACAAGATTCAAGGTCGCTGGTCCCATGGTGCATAATATTGGAAAAACACCAGAAAGTAAACTGACAAAGTAACTGCAAAATTTGATAAATATTAGGAAACAAGTGGATGACATAGAAAATACCAGAGATCTATTTTAGATCGCATGGCCAAGGAAGGCCTCTGAACAAGTGACAAGCTGTGATCTAAAGGACATAAAGGGGTTAGCATGGAAAGAGTGAGAAGAGCCTTGAGAAGTATAAGTGCAGCTCAGGCAAATGCTCTAGGGAAGGAAAGAGACTGTCTTGAAGACAAAGACTGGTGAGCTGGGGGTGAGGAGGTTTGTTAGTAAACAATCTAGATTAAGTACGAAAAGAGGTCATCAGATTTATATTTTGGGGTCGCTCTTGCTGTTGAACATTTATCCTAGACTGGCCTCTCTACTAAGTGCTAGGAGAATGAGGGGAATACACAATTAAATGGAGTAAAGCACAGAAGACTGACTATGGCCTTCGGAATCAGAGACCTGTGCCTCAAATCCCACCTCAGCTCCTTACTAACTGGAATCTTGGGCAAATTATTGAAATGCTGAGTTAATTCCCTCATCTGTAAAATGGAATTTTAATAATTAGTAATACTAATAGTATGTAATATTGTAGTGTTGTGACTATTAGAAATAATATATGTGGGCCGGGCGCGGTGGCTCAAGCCTGTAATCCCAGCACTTTGGGAGGCCGAGATGGGCGGATCACGAGGTCAGGAGATCGAGACCATCCTGGCGAACACGGTGAAACCCCATCTCTACTAAAAAAATACAAAAAACTAGCCGGGCGAGGTGGCGGGCGCCTGTAGTCCCAGCTACTTGGGAGGCTGAGGCGGGAGAATGGCATAAACCCGGGAGGCAGAGCTTGCAGTGAGCCTAGATCGCACCACTGCACTCCAGCCTGGGGGACAGAGCGAGACTCCGCCTCAAAAAAAAAAAAAAAAAAAAAAGAAATAATATATGTAAAACAATTAGCACAGTGCTTAGATACAAAATAAATAGTAGCCACTGTCAGATAAGTAACTGATCAGTTAACGCTTAGCATGAAGAGGTTAGTCCTTAAATTACAGTAATTATTTTCATTCCTGCTTTCAAGCTCAAAGTCCTTTTCAGCTTATAGAAGGCCACATATAACATAGCCCATACTATCCATCTTGCTCATAAACATCTAACAGTTTTCCCCCTTTTACCTGTTTTCTGTTAACACATTTCCCCGGGAACTTTTGAGATCCGATTTGAAACTTCAGGAATTATTTCCCACATTAACTCCATCCTATTTTAAGTATGCCACTATTCTGTATTTCTTTCAGAATTTATAACATCAACTGGAAAACTTAATATGTTTGTGTCTGTTAAAATATGCTTTGTTCTCAAATAATTATGTTTTGTCTCCTTCAAGTAGGTTATAAGACAGATACACATTCTTTTTATTTCCCTTCCTCCTCCCCATCCAAGTGTTTTATATAATACTCTATTCATTCATTTGTTTATTCAGTGAACAACTGGAGGGTACCACTACATTTAACAATAACTATTCATTTCTGGGTGCTTACAAGTCACATGTGATCACTGATGACTGGTCTAATTTTAAATTCATGTCCCGAAATCTCAAATGAGTGCACAACACTGCCTGAGGTCCTACTACATGCTCCTGATGAGTTTGCTCTCCCCCCTCCCAGTGACTGTCATACTTTCTCATCTCCCTGAACCTCCAGTATTCCTTCTCTCCCACCTCCAACTTAGGGTCTGGGCTCATTCTTTATTGAGAAAACAGAAGCAAATGAGAACTTCCTCATCATCTCACCACCAAATCTGCCAATCTGCAAAATACTTTCTGCCTTTCCTCTTTTGTTGAAGGAAACATACCTGTTCCCATCTCTTCTTTTTGTTCCTTGGATTCCATCCCCTTTCACTTTCTCAATGTCTGTGCCCATGATTAGCCCCTCGTTTTCCTACATCACATTTATCCTCTGCTGGGTCATTTCCAGACATGACCAATATCCCCTATCTTGAGAAAACTACCCCCCGCCGAATCCAGGTTCCTCTGTAGCTATTACTCCCTTTCTGTGCTCTCCTTCCTGGCAAGACTTCTTGAATTATTTATTGTCTCTTACTCTACTTCCTCATGCCCCATTTACTCCAGTCCACTCTAATCAGACTTCTCAACCCCACTTTCTCAATGATATAATTTTTGTTAGGTTACCAGTGACTTCCATGTTGACAGCACCAGTGGTCACCTCTCATCTTATTTGAACCTCTCAGTAGTACTCAACATCTTAGCCACTCCCCTTCTTAAAATACACACAGCAACCTGTTCTGATCTTTCTCCAGCCTCAACAGTGATTCCCCATTTCCTTTGCTGGCTCTTCCTCCTCTGCTCCACTTCTTAATGGTGGCATGCTTCAGGAGACTTATGTCGTTTATTCTCTACTTACACTTTCTCCCTAAGAGGGTCGATGCATGTTCATAGCTTTAAGTATCATCTGTATGCGGCCGGGCACAGTGCCTAATGCCTGTAATCCCAGCACTTTGGGAGGCCGAGGCAGGCAGATCACCTGAGGTCGGGAGTTCGAGACTAGCCTGAACATGGAGAAACCCCGTTTCTACTAAAAATACAAAATTAGCCAGCACGATGGCACATGCCTTGTAATCCCAGCTACTCAGGAGGCTGAGGCAGAGAATCACTTGAACCTGGAAGGTGGAGGTTGTGGTAAGCCAAGATCACACCATTGCACTCCAGCCTGGGCAACAAGAGTGAAACTCCATCTCAAAAAAACAAAAAAATCATCTGTATGCTGATTTGAGGGCCCCAGGTTCGTATCTCCCATCTGACATCTTCACTGAGTTTCAACCATCTATTTGATGTTTCTACTTGGAAACCTAATGAGCATATCAAACTTAAATGGCCAAACCAGAATTCTTGATTCTCCCACACACCTGTTATTTTCCTATTCTTCTCCATCTCAGTAATTGACATAACTGTTCACCCAGTTGTTCAAACCAAAAACCTAACAGTCAATCTTGATTCCTCTCTTTCCCTCATGTCTCCACAGTCAATCCATCAGCACGTCCTGTCAGCTTTCCCTGTATAATGCATCCTGTATGAGTGTGCTTTCCTCCATCTCTTGTTACCCTGGCCAAAGCCACTGTCATCCTTTGCTAGGACTATTACAATAGGCTCCTATCTGGTCTCTCCATTTCCACTCTTGCCACCCCCCACCAACTGTCACAATCTATTCTTCACTCAGCACCAAAATTTATCATTGATTGATTGATTGACTGAGACAGGATCTTGCTATGTTGCCCAAGGTGGTCTCGAACTCCTGGGCTCAAGGGATCCTCCCACCTCAGCCTCCTGAGGAGCTGGGATTACAGGTGCACACTAGGCCAGCTCAAAATAATTTTTTAATATATCAACCACAGACATGGTAGCATCTACTCAAGCTGAATATCTATACTTAGGGAAGAGAGGAAGAGAGAGAGAGAGAGAGAGAGAGATCCCAGAAACCTCAATTCTAGGGACCCGCCCAAAAGAAATGCATAAATATATTCACCAAAAGACATGAACAAGAATGTTCATAGCGACACTATTCACACTAGACCCAACTGGAAACTACCCGGATGCCTCTTAACAGCAAGAGAGATACCTATATTTTAATATAGTCACACAATGGAATACTACAAAGTATTGAGAATGTATGAACTGAAACTACGCAAGGTGGGTGAATCTCATGATAAGCAAAAGAAAACAGAAACAAAAGAGTGTATCATGTATGATTCCATTTACATGAAATTCAAAAAACAGTCAAAACTCAATCTAGGGTGTCAGAATTGATGGTATTGTTTGCCCTTAGGGTGGGCATCAACTAGAAGGAGGCATGGGAGAGGGAGTTGGTGTTAGTTACATGGACATGTTCATTTTGTAAAAATTCATTGAAAATACACATATGATTTATGTCCTTTCCCCTATACATTCTATCCCCCAGTAAATAGTTTCTTTTTAAGTCACCCAGTCATGTCTCTTCCCTACTTATCACCCTCAGTGGTTTCCAGATAACACAGGCCTTCCTGAATCCCCCAGTTGAAGTAGCTCCTCCCACCCTGCCCCCACTTACTCTCTATCACATCACCCTTTTACCTACTGTATTAGCTTTGCAGGGCTGCTGTAGCAAAGTACCACAAAGTGGATGGCTTAGAACCAGAAAAATATATTGTCTCAGAGTTCTGGATGCTAGAAGTCCAAAATTAAGGTATCAGCGGGACCATGTTCCTTCTAAGGGAGCCAGAGAAGAATCCGTTCCAGACCTCTTTCCTAGCTTCTGGCAGCCTCAGGTCTTCCTTGGCTTAGAGGTCACCCTGTGTCTCTTTACATCATCTTCCCTCAGACACAGTACGTGTCTGTCTCTGTGTCCAGATTGCCCCTATTTATAAGGACGCAGTCATATTGGTCTAGGGCTAACGTTAATGACCTCATCTGCGACGATCCTATTTCCAAAAAAGGTCACATTCCCATGTGTTAGTCCCAGATGTTAGGACTTCAACATCTTCTGGGGGCCACCACTCAACCCATAGCATGTGCCATTATTTGAAATTATCTTATTAACTTAGTTACATGTTTATTGTCAAATTCTCTCCTCTAGAATATAAACTATCAGAGCAATTCACCAGTATATCCTCTCAGACCTAGAATAGGGACTGGCACATAATAGATCCTCAATAAACATCTGTGAATCGATGACTGAGGATATGTTGTGGATTATTCACTAATCCCTCAAGCACTACATACACTGACTACATATACTTCCCAAGTGGGACGGCACACAGAGCATTCACTACGGAACAGTCATTGCCCTCTGTTCCACTTGTATCAGGTCATTTATCACATTACCCTTTATGATATTTACTGTTGTATACTATTATTCTCATTTTGTAAATAAGAAAACAAAGCACAGAACAGTTGAATGAATTGCACAAGGTCACATGGCTAGTGGATGGTAAAGAACCAGGTGGTCTCAACTTCCAAATCTTCAGTTGTGACACTATACGCCCTACCTCTCTAGAAGCCCGTTACTTCTCTATGCTTTTCTGAGATGGTGTTAGGGACAGCCAAGCAGGAAGAAACGCAGGACAATGAAGCAGCCACACCAGGACTAGGGGAGAATTCTTTGGGGATGATTTCAGTCACCTCCCCTAAAGGGGCTTTCATGCTGAAAAAGCCAAGAAGAAGAAGGATTGTAAACACTATCCCTAGTCACAAAACCAGGAGAAAAATCAATCTAGTTCCACATATCACATCCAATACCAACTATAAGAAGACCACATACATTTAAAAGAAAAGAAAGACACTTCTGGAAGTGGGAATAACTTTCTAAGCAATATAAGTCATCAAGAAAAATAAGCAGATTTGACTTGAAAATTTAAAACTTTCTGAACATCGGGAAAATACGTTAATTAAAGCACTTCATGAAAAATTGCTACAAATACTGAGAAAAATACTAAGAATCCAATATCTAAATAATCAAAGAATGCAAACATAATTCATAAAAAAGTAACTACTGCTTGAGCCCAGGAGGCAGAGGTTCCAGTGAGCTGAGATTGCACCACTGCACTCCAGCCTGGGTGACAGAGTGAGACGGTGTCTCTTTAAAAAAAAAAAAAGGCCAGGCATGGTGGCTCACGCCTGTAATCCCAGCACTTTGGGAGGCCGAGGCAGGCAGATCATGAGGTCAGGAGATCGAGACCATCCTGGCTAACACGGTGAAACCATCTCCACTAAAAATACAAAAAATTAGCTGGGCGTAGTGGCGGGTGTCTGTAATCCAGCTACTCGGGAGGCTGAGGCAGGAGAATGGCGTGAACCCGGGAGGCAGAGGTTGCAGTGGGCCGAGATTGCACCACTGCACTCCAGCCTGGGCTACAGAGCGAGACTCCATCTCAAAAAAAAAAAGTAACTACAATAAGCAAATACATAGCAAAAAGTTCAGCCTTATCACCAATGAATGATGCTAATTAAAATAACAAGGAAGTGCCATTGTGCCATTTTTTGCTTTTGTTCCCCAAATATATGATACCCAATACTGGCCAAGGCAATATGAAAACAGGCTTCCTGATACATTACTGGAGGCAGAATATAATTATGCACAAGCACTTTGGAAAATGATTCCCAATGTTAAGGAAGAGACATTAAATAGCCGACACAGTCTTAATTCTGTAATCCCAGTTATGAGTCTCTGTCATAAGTAAATAGTCAGTTCTTCATTGCAGCATTATTGTATTCACCCAGAGGGGAAACAGAATTTCCAGCAGTAAAAAAAATACACTAAGGTAGTACATTTAGTGTAGTGTAATGTAGCCATGATAACTACAATAACTGTGTAGCAACATAGAAAAATGTTAAATTTAAAAAGCAGAAACCTGGGCAACAAAGTGAGATCCCATCTCCTTTTTTTTTTTTTTTTTTTTGAGATGGAGTCTCACTCTGTCGCCCAGGCCGGAGTACAGTGTGAGACCCCATCTCTACAAAAAATTTAAAAATTTAAAAATTAGCTGGGCGTGGTAGCGATCACCTGTGGTCCCTGCTATGCCAGAGGTTGAAGCAAGAGGATTGCTTGAGCCAGGAAGTCAAATCTGCAGTGAGCCATGTTTGTTCGTTCCGCTTCACTCCAGCCTGGGTAACAAAGTAAGACACTGTCTCAAAATAAAAATAAAATAGACAATACTACATACAATTTTGGGTTAAGCAGTGGTTTCTTTTACACCAAAAGCATAAGCCCTGGACTTTATTGAAATGAAAAACTTTTGGCCAGGCACATGGGCTCACACCTGTAATCTCAGCACTTTGGGAGGTCACACTGTGGGGGTTGCAAGGGGAGACAGGAAATGTTCTAAAATTGGATTATGGTGATAGTTGTGCAACTCTGTAAATGTACTAAAAATTATTGAACTGCACATTTAAAAAGTGTGAGTCTTACAGTATGTAAATTATACCCCATAAAGTTGTTTTTAAAAATGAAGTAAGTCCCTTTGCTCAAGACCCAGCCATCTCATCTCAAAGTGAAAGCCAGAGCTTTACACTCCCTGTAAGAGCCTAGGTGGTAGACAGCTCAACATCCTTACCTCCCTCACTCCCTTACCTCCCTCACCCCATTTTCTGTATCTCTTTTCCTTGCCCATCTTCTAGCCACACCAGTCTCTGCTAATCCCTGAACAGGCACCCTCTGTGCTCTTGCTGTTCCCTTGGCCTAGAATGCTCTTCCTTCAGATGTAGGCAAGAATTCCTTCCTCACCTTCTTCAAGCCTTTATTTGAATAACACTTTCTTTTTTTGTGATTTTATTTGTGTGTGTGTGTGTGTGTGTGGTTTTTTTTGAGATGGAGTCTGCTTCTGTCACCCAGGCTGGAGTGCAGTGGCGTGATCTTGACTCACTACAACCTCCACCTCCGGGGGTCAAGCGATTCTCCTACCTCAGCCTGCTGAGTAGCTGGGATTACAGGAGCACGCCACCATGCTCGGCTAATTTTTGTATTTTTTAGTAGAGACGGGATTTCACCATATTGGCCAGGCTGGTCTCGAACTCCTGACCTTGTGATCCACCCACCTTGGCCTCCCAAAGTACTGGAATTACAGGCGTGAGCCACCGTGCCCAGCCTTTTGTCGTTGTTGTTGTTGTTGTTGTTGTTGTTGTTGTTTTGAGATGGAGCCTTGCCCTGTGGCCCAGGCTGTAGTGCAGTGGCCCAATCTCGGCTCACCACAACCTCTACCTCCAAGGTGCAAGCGATTCTCCTGCCTCAGCCTCCCGAGTAGCTGGGATTATAGGCGTGCACCACCACACCCGGGGAATTTTTGTATTTTTAGTAGAGATGGGGTTTCACTGTGTTGGCCAGGTTGGTCTCGAACTCGTGACCTCACGTGATCCGCCCTCGGCCTCCCAAAGAGCTGGGATTACAGGCGTGAGCCACCGCGCCCGCAGCTCCCTGAATTTAGAGAATAGCGGAGCCTCCCCATTCTCTGCGTAATTGGCGCTTACGCTTCCCGTGGTAACCTTGGTCGTCCGCTGAAGCCCGCTGCTTTTCCCAGCCCGGCCTCTGGGGGCCGCTGCCGGGTCCGTGAGCCTGTGGATCAGGAGCGCCTGCTGCCGTCGTGGCGTCACGTCCGGTCTCGGGCGGAAGTTTTCCGCCGGTGGACCGGGAAGTCGCTGAAGACAGAGCGATGGCAGTTCTGGAGGCCTCGCTCTGGGACCGACCCGAGGCCACAGTGCCCCCGCGGTAGACCGGACTTGGGTGACGGGCTCCAGGCTCCCGAGGTGAAGAGCACCGGGGCTGAGGTGGGACCTTAGAAGGGAGTTTGGGAACCCTCACGGCTCTTATTGGAGTCCCTTCCCTGACCCTGGGTTGTAAACTACCTTTGCTCAGGCTGCCCCGGAAGCAGGTCCGCCCCGTATCATACCATTCCTAGAGGGAACGGCGCAGACTGGGAGTTCCCTCCCTTTACCGTCGTCACCAAGGCGTGTGGTAACCCCGGGCCGGAGGTTCAAGGGCGTCGCTTCTCCATAATGTTGCCTCTTTTCCACCGCCGCAGGGATGGAAGGGTCTAAGACGTCCAACAACAGCACCATGCAGGTGAGCTTCGTGTGCCAGCGCTGCAGCCAGCCCCTGAAACTGGACACGAGTTTCAAGATCCTGGACCGTGTCACCATCCAGGAACTCACAGGTCAGCGAGACCCTTGGAAAGAGGGTGGTCAGTCAAGAATGTGGAAGGTGGGCAGCTTTGGTGATATAATTCTTATGGTGGCTGTGTAGTCTGCCACAAACTCATCGTGTGAACCTAGGAAAGTCACTTCATCTCTCTGGCTTCCTGTTTTCTCCTCGGAAACATAAAGCATTCTGACACTGTGGGCTTCTGAGAGCTTTCCCACCGACCAGGAGCGATGGCTCACGCCTGTAATCCCAGCATTTTGGGAGACCGAGGTGGGCAGATCACTTGAGGTCTGGAGTTCGAGGCCAGCCTGGCCAACATGGTGAAACCCCGTCTCTCCTAAAAATACAAAAATTAGCCGGGCGTGGTGGCACGCGCCTGTAGTCCCAGCTACTCGGGATGTTGAGGCAGGAGAATCGCTTGAAGCCGGGAAGTGGAGGTTGCAGTGAGCTGAGATCACACCACTGCACTCCAGCCTGGGCAACAGAGCTAGGCTCCGTCTCAAAAAAAGAGCTTTCCGTAGCAAAAGAAAGATCCTTATTTTCTGCTCCTGCTATTTCAGAGAGAAGGAATATGTATATATGATAATAAATGGTATTTGTTGAGGACTTAACTGTATAGTAATACTAAGTGCATTACACATGTTACTTCATTTAGTCCCTGTAACAGCCCCTACGGGGTACAGCATCATTACATCATTTTTCAGATGAAGAATTGAGGCACAGTGAGATTAAGTGACTCACCTAAGGTCCAACAGCTGGTAAATGGAGTACAGTCTTAAAGTCTGAAGAATTTGCTGGACATGATGGCTCATGCCTGTAATTTCAGTGCTTTGGGAGGTTGAGGTGGGAGGATTGCTTGACCAATCTGAGTCAGGAGTTCTAAGACCAACCTGAGCAACCTAGCAGAGATCTTGTCTTTACTAAAAAAAAAAAAAATTGCTGAGTGTGATGAGTAGTAGAGGCTGAGGCAGAAGGATCACTTGAGCCCAGGAGGTCAAAGCTGCAGTGAGCTATGATCATGCCACTGCACTGCAGCTTGGGCAATAGAGCAAGATCCTGTGTCAATAAATAAATAAATAAAAAAGGCCAGGAGTGGTGGTTCACACCTGTACTCCCAGCACTATGGGAGGCTGAGGCAGGTGGATCACTTGAGCAGGAGTTCAAGACCAGCCTAGGCAACACAGTAAGACCCTGTCTCTATAATTAAAAAAATAAAAAACCCCAAAACCCCGCAAAGTCGGAAGAATTCAGATTAAGTCAGACAGTAAAAAAGAAGGCTGAATAGGCAGCTTAGATAAGCTTATGGGCCTGGAGTCAGCCTGCTTGGGTTTAAATCCTGGCTGTCATTTACTAGCTGAACAACTTTTTTGCACGTTACTTCATTTCTCCAAGCCTTGGTTTCTGATTTGTCTGTAAAATGTTAAACTGCCTCATAAAGAAATTTATAAAGTTCAAATATGACAAACCACAGAAACACTTAGGAATATGCTGGGCAAATAGCATTCAATAAATGTTAGCTGCTATTATTACTTGGTTTCTCTTTTTTGAGGGGAAATTAGCTCTTTTTTTTTTTTTGAGATGGAGTCTCGCTCTGTTGCCAGGCTGGAGTGCAGTGGCACAATCTCGGCTCACTGCAACCTCTGTCAGCCTCCCGAGTAGCTGGGACTACAGGTGCACACCACCACGCCCAGCTAATTTTTGTATTTTTAGTAGAGACAGGGTTTCACTGTGTTGGCCAGGATGGTCTCGATCTCTTGACCTTGTGATCTGCCCACCTCAGCCTCCCAAAGTGCTGGGATTACAGGCGTGAGCCACTGTGCCTGGCCGAAATTAACTCCTTTAATAACAGTTTTTGACTTTTTATTATGGAAAATTTCAGACCTATATAGTCAAGAGAATAGCATAGCCTGCCTTGTATTCATCACCCAGCTTCAACAATCAGCCATATTCTCACAGTCTTATGTTATCTACACCTCCACTCACCTCCCATCCCCCACTCAATTATTATGTTTTTCACACCTTTTTAGAAAGGTAAATTGTCGTGCCTTGAAATGTATGAATCTTAGCTATGCATTTTTGACAAATGGATACACTCATGTAATCTGGATCACTGCAATTTAGCAATGTTTCATCTTCCCAGAAAGTTTCCGTATGTTCCCTCCTTGCTATTCTGGGGGAAACAGATGTTTACTTTTGTGATGGAAAATTTCAGAGTATATCATGAACCCCTGTGTACCCATCACCTAGTTGCAACAATTATCAACACATATTTCATCGCGCTTTGTCCACAACCCCATCCATTCCTTCCCACCCTGAATTGTTTTGAAGCAAATCCCAAACATAAATACTGTAAATATTTCTGTATTTTTGACAGGTAAGGATTCTTAAAAATAAATGATCCTGGCCGGGCACAGTGGCTCAGCCTGTAATCCCAGCACTTTGGATAGCCGAGACGGGTGGATCATGAGGTTAGGAGATCAAAACCTGGCCAACATGGTGAAACCTTGTCTCTACTAAAATACAAAAAATTAGCTGGGTGTGGTGGTGCGCGCCTGTAGTCCCAGCTACTCAGGAGACTGAGGCAGGGGAATCACTCAAACCCGGGAGGCAGAGATTGCAGTGAGCCGAGATCGCGCCACTACACTCCAGCCTGGCGACAGAGCGAGACTCCATCTCAAAATAATAATAATAATCATGACACCATTATGCCTTAAAAAAGTGAACATTTCCTTAATCTGATTTAATGGGGGTGAGGAGGACCACAGATTCTTTTTGGTGTAAATGGTACTTTAAGAAAAATTGGAGGTGAGGGTGGTGATGAGAATATTTCAGACTCTTTTCCTATACTTTCTGATGCCCTCCTGCTTTAATAAGACTGTATCTGACCCAATATTTTCCTTGCCCTTAGCTCCATTACTTACCACAGCCCAGGCGAAACCAGGAGAGACCCAGGAGGAAGAGACTAACTCAGGAGAGGTAATAGAAGTACCCTCTCCCCTATCTTCCTCATGTAGTAAACATTCCAAATGGGAGATATGGTATGGAAACACAGGAATGCAGGCTTGGTTTCTGCAGGCTACGTGGCGCTTCTAGAGCCCCCAGACTTTTGGGGTCTCTGGGTAAGGAGACATTCTACATGATCAGGCTGTTGTGCGCTATTGGAGGTACAGACCTGAGGTCACAGGGTTACTGAATGAGCCATTTAAAAATGTTGGAAAGGGCTCTTTACTTGAAGCAGAATTATAAATTATTGTCGGTTGGAGATGGGATGATCTGTGTGTCCAGGTCGTGCCAGAGCATTGATTTGCATCTGTTCTAGCTAGTTGTTAATATCCGCTCCTCTCCATTCTCCAAAGCATCCTGCTTAGGACAGTGAATTGTATGATTACCTTGGACAGAAAGAATTGTCAGTGTTAGAGAACATGTCATTTTAAGTTGTGATAATATCAGTGATCCTGTGGAGCATCTGTGGAGCAACATCCTGTGAGATAGTGTTGAATACACACCTGAGATTTCCTCTCAAGTAGCAAGGGAGTGGAGTGTTTATTTACCCGCTGCTGCCAGTCACTGGGAGAGTGCTGATGTCAGGTTTAGTAGAGGTCATTAATACCTCCACTGCTTTGATAATACCCATTTTTTAAGTCTCTGTGGTTTATCAAGTCTTGTGGTTATCAATCAAGATTAAAGCCATACCAGCACTTTGGGAGGCCGAGACGGGTGGATCACGAGGTCAGGAGATCGAGACCATCCTGGCTAACACGTTGAAACCTAGTCTCTACTAAAAAATATAAAAAAAAAACTAGCCGGGTGAGGTGGCGGGCGCCTGTAGTCCCAGCTACTCGGGAGGCTGAGGCAGGAGAATGGCGTAAACCTGGGAGGTGGAGCTTGTAGTGGGCTGAGATCCGGCCACTGCACTCCAGCCTGGGCCACAGAGTGAGACTCCGTCTCAAAAAAAAAAAAAGACTAAAGCCATATAGTTCTGAGGGTGTTTGGGAGATGAACTCTCTACCTCTAAGCTGCCAGAATTCTAATGCCCTCTTATTTCTTTCCCAGGAGCCATTTATTGAAACTCCTCGCCAGGATGGTGTCTCTCGCAGATTCATCCCCCCAGCCAGGTGCCTACTACTTCTCAGCCCCCATTCCTTGCCAAAGACTAGTAGAATTTTAATTAAATCCAGGAATCGAGACCTGGAGCCAGGTGATGGGGATGCATCATCACCTAGCCTTTTGACCCTTTCAGAAAAGATGTATTCCCCTATACCTGGCCCGTCACCTTCCAGTATGGATGTTTTCCTGTAGCCATTCACACAGTGGGAAAGGGTAGTAGCTTTAATGATGAAGTATTGAAAAAAATTGAGGGAGTGATTGACTAATCACCAAGAGATGGGCTCTTGAGAAGTTTCAAAATAGCAAATGTTGTTAGATGTTTGGGTCCTGAGTTCTCATTGCTGCAGGTAAAGAGGTTGCTGGCAAGGGGTGTATTGTTTTTTTAAATGGCCTTTCCTGGTTCTCCGTCCTTTTCCACTGTAGACATATCAATTTTTTATGCTCCCTTTCCCTCCTTAGTCCATCAAGGCCAACCTTCGTGCTGAGTGTCTCTGTGGAAGACCAGCATGGCCTTCCTTTGGGAGAGAGGTACCCTTGGGAGGTCAGTTGGGCTAGGAGTGGGTATGTGCCCTGAGGCCCCTCAGCTGGTGCTTGAGAGTCTCTGCCACTGGCATTGCAGTAGGTGGAGGAAGCCTCTCTGTTCCCTCATGTGGCCCGTGGGCGGGGGGCTGTCTGCAGGATGATGTCCACAGAAAGTGCCAACAGCTTCACTCTGATTGGGGAGGCATCTGATGGCGGCACCATGGAGAACCTCAGCCGAAGACTGAAGGCAAGTCGGCCCCATTCCAGTGGCAAGCAGTAGGCCTGGCTGGGAGAGTGGGTAATTGAGCAGGAAGCATGGGGGAGGCTCTACCCTGACTCTCCCACACTTCCAGGTCACTGGAGACCTTTTTGACATCATGTCGGGCCAGACAGATGTGGATCACCCACTCTGTGAGGAATGCACAGATACTCTTTTAGACCAGCTGGACACTCAGCTCAACGTCACTGAAAATGAGTGTCAGAACTACAAGTGAGTGTCTCCAGAGCCAGGGCTCAGAGCTGTTACTGCTCTGGGACTACTTGGTGCTTACCCAAGAGCCCTACTCCACTCAGGCAAATGGAGCTCTAGTAAGTATAGTCTTCCTGTGTCTTTGGCAGACGCTGTTTGGAGATCTTAGAGCAAATGAATGAGGATGACAGTGAACAGCTACAGATGGAGCTAAAGGAGCTAGCACTAGAGGAGGAGAGGCTGATCCAGGAGCTGGAAGACGTGGAAAAGAACCGCAAGATAGTGGCAGAAAATCTCGAGAAGGTCCAGGCTGAGGCTGAGAGACTGGATCAGGAGGAAGCTCAGTGAGTGCTCACCCTGTTCTATCTTCTCACACTCAAGGCTCCAAGAGAGGAAATGACTTCCAGCTGAATGTGTCTAATTAGTTTGTAAACTCTAGTCAGCTGTCAGTCAGCAGCATGCCTGCCCCAGATCCTGCATATTGCTTCCATGCCCTGTTTCTAGAGGTTTGCTGGGAGAGTTACCTATGAAGAGTCGGCATGATTAATGAGAAAAGGACGTTGGTTAAAGAGAGAATGCAGAAACCAGAGCTCCAGTCTTGGCTCTGTCCTGTAGGGAATGGGCTCATTTGGATGAATCAGCCACTTTCTAGCCATCCTTGTCTGAAAAGATGAGCTAATTAGTCTATGTTTTTCCCTCCAAGCTTAAAAATTTCACAGGGGCCAGGTGTGGTGGCTCACATCTGTAATTCCAGCACTTTGGGAAGCCAAGGCAGGAGGATCACTTAAGGCCAGGATTTAAGAACGTCTGAGGCAACATAGTGAGACCCCATGTCTACAGAAACAAAAATTTTTAAAAAACTAGGCTACTGTGGTAAACCTGTAGTCCTAGCAACTACTCAGGAGGCTGGAGTGAAGAATAACTTGAGCCCAGGAGTTCGAGGTTACAGTGTGCTGTGATCACACCACTGCACTCCAGCTTGGGCAACAGAGTTGAGACCCTGTCTCAAAAAATAAAAACATTATGGATGTCCTTGACCTGAGAGAACCTTCTGTCTAGTGGAGGAGACACAATGTCCATACTAACTAAAGTGAAAATGAAGGACAGAGAAAAGTCCATTTTTTTCACACAGTAGTATAACAAGTTTCACTGGAAGTGGGGTATAGTAACTGTTTAAAGGACAGTAAGTGTATAGAAGTGAAACTTTAGAAGGCAAATTATGGCCAGTTCACGGAAGAAACCACTGTTTTGTTTGTTTTGTTTTGTTTTTGGAAACAGAGCCTTACTCTGTCATCCAGGCTGGAGTGCTGTGGTGCAGTCATGACTCACTGCAGCCTCGACTTCCTGCACTCAAGCAATCCTCCCACCTCAGCCTCCCAAGTAGCTGGAACTACAGGCGTACAACACCATACCTGGTTAATTTTTTTATTTTTTATAGAGACGGGGTTTCCCCATGTTGCCCAGGCTGGTCTTGAACTCTTGAGCTCAAGTGATCCACCTGCCTCAGCCTCCCAAAGTGCTGGGATTACAGGCACGAGCCACCATGCCCAGCGGGAAAAAGCCACTTTTTTTTTTTTTTTTGACAGAGTCTCACTCTGTTACCTAGGCTGGAGTGCAGTGGTATGATCTCAGCTCTCTGCAACCTCCGCCTCCTGGGTTGAAGCAATTCTCTCACCTTAGCCTCCCAAGTAGCTGGGACTACAGGCGTGTGCCACCATGACTGGCTAATTTTTGTATTTTTAGTACAGACAGGGTTTCACCACGTTGGCCAGGCTGCTCTCGAACTCCTGACCTCAAGTAATCCACCCGTCTTGGCCTCCCACAGGGCTGGGATTATAGGTGTGAGCCACCATACCCAGCCCCAAGAAGCCACTCCTAACCCATTCACCTCACTTCTGAAAAAGATCAGAAATAAAGAGATTTTTTGCCCTGGTTTGGGAGAATTCTTTTTTCCTCCACCTTTTTGCATATGGGCAGAAGGAACATTTCTGTTCCTTCCAGGCAAAACGGCTAGGACGTACGTGTTCCTCAGAATGGGATCTATGCCAAATATAAAAGATGCTAGAGCTAGATGTAACTATGATCACTAAAGAATCATTCATAGTGTGGTGAGAGAGAAACTTTAGCCCCCAAACTAACAGCCTTCAATGTCCCCCTTGGCTGCTCACAGGTATCAGAGAGAATACAGTGAATTTAAACGGCAACAGCTAGAGCTGGATGATGAGCTGAAGAGTGTGGAAAACCAGATGCGTTATGCACAGATTCAGCTGGATAAGCTGAAGAAAACCAATGTCTTTAATGCAACCTTCCACATCTGGTAATGAGAGCTGGGGGATGAGGAGCACCGCACATACCTGGACCTTAGCTGTTGACCACTAAGCCTGGGTGCCCACTTCCCACAAAAGAGGGACTGTAGTTTATCTTCACCCAGCTAGATTTCTTTCATTCGTAGTGATGGGATAGGCACAGTAGGGATTGGAATGCTAGAGCTTGGTGGCATCCACCCTTCTAAAGAAAGGAAAAGGCCAGAGCCCTTCAGCCACTTAAAAACCTGGTAAGCTGCCTGGTGTTGATTTCTTATCCCCAGCGTGTTTGATGTTTCATCAATTTAATAACTGTTGAGCATCTACTCTGCAATAGGCACTGTGCTGAGTGCTAAGAGGGCAACAGCAAAACAGTGTGCAGTCAGCCTTCTAGTTGCATATCGTCTGGTGGAAGGGATGGATAAATAACAAGCAGTTGTAATGCAGTGTGATGATGGTAAACCCAGAGTGCTGTGGGAACACATAAGGGCACTTGATCCAGTTTGGGGAGGCCACATGGAGTTTCCCCATAGGAGACTTATGTTTAAACTGAGAGGTAAAGTAGAAGTCTACAGAGAGGGCGTTGTTCCTAGCAGAGAGAACATCATGTGCAAAGCAATGGGAAAGAGGGAGTGGTGAATTCAGAGAACAGAAAGGAGCTTATTGTGACTGAAGATTGAGTGTAAAGGGGAGAGTGACCAGATATGAAATTGGAGAGTTACCAGTTCCTGAAGGATCTCGTAGGCCTCATTAAGAGGTCTGGACTTGATCCAAAAGGCAGAGAAGACACTGAAGCATTTTGGCTAGGAAAGTGTCATAATTACACTTGTATTTGTGAACAATGGTTTTACCTGCACCATGGGGAATGATTTGGGGTAAAGGGGTGGAATCGTTGGAAAGGATACTTGTCAGTAGGAATCTAAAGGAAAAGAGTAGTAACATTGAATTTGGAGAAAAGTGGACAGATCTAAGAGATTTAGCAGGTAGAATCAGGAGAGGTTGGCAGTTTTGTGGGGAAGGAGCTGAGGGAGCATTCAGGGATATCACCCAGGTTTCTGCTTTGGCATCTGAGCAGCAAGGAAAAAGATGATGACTCAAGTTTCGGACATGTATTTAAAGTGCCAAGTACAGCTTGCATATATGGACTTGAAGATAGATTGAAGCTAGGTTTGGGATGAGAGTGGGAAATCTCAAAAGTTGTAAGTAATCCTTGTGTTTCTCCCAACCTTTCTGCCTTCCTCTGTAGGCACAGTGGACAGTTTGGCACAATCAATAACTTCAGGCTGGGTCGCCTGCCCAGTGTTCCCGTAGAATGGAATGAGATTAATGCTGCTTGGGGCCAGACTGTGTTGCTGCTCCATGCTCTGGCCAATAAGATGGGTCTGAAATTTCAGAGGTAGGAAGTGTAGCCCTTTCTTGGGGAGTGGTGTGTTTTTGATATAATTTGTATCTCTAACCTGGTACTGCTCTCCACTATGTCAGGAGCCCTTGCTGCCCACAGTCTGGGAGTTTTCTGTGGCTGGAGAGCCGTCAGCGTCTGGTTTTCCCCTCATCACAGGGCTCTCTCTGCTGATCACAGTCACTGAGTGCATGACCATAGCGTAGTTCCCAGCCTACAGTCCCCAGAGCCTTAGCGTTCCTCAGGATATTTTCAGTTTTTGTTTCTTAAATTTAAACCACAACGTAACATTTGTTCATGGAAGGCCCCCAGGCAATTATATAATAAATGTAGTTTGTTTATTAAACAAAATCTTTTAAACATGGATCCAGTGGGGAGGTGGGAGAGGCAGTTGAGCATAATAAAAGAAGCCCTTGGCTAGAATGAAGAGTGAAATCATTGGGTTATAACTTCCCAATAATCACTTTAGGAGGAGTCCTATATCCATCTCTGTTTGTATCTCTGTTTTAGATATCGACTTGTTCCTTACGGAAACCATTCATATCTGGAGTCTCTGACAGACAAATCTAAGGTACTCTGTGAAGCTCCATTTTCACTGAAATACAGACTTCTTATATCTCTTAACAAAATGGACTGTTTGCTTTGATATTGGCATTCAATTTATTTTTTAGACCTAGATATCATGAAGAGCCAGTGTATTGTTCAGTGTCTTGTCTAGTTCAGGTTTAGTTTTGGGGGGCTTGTAGACAAAAATTAGGTTTTGACAGTCTGTTGAGAAGGGATATGGGCAGGTCAGAGGAGGATATGTGCACTAGGATAGGAAAAGAATCACCATGACATAGATGTTTATAGCTTGGGTATCACCAGAAGTGTTTTAGATTTTGAATTTTTATTCAGATTTTGGGATATTTGCATATAGATACTAAGATATCTTGGGAATGGGACCCAAGTCTAAACACAAAATTCATTTATGTTTCTTTTTTTGAGACGGAGTCTTGCTCTGTTGCCCAGGCTGGAGTGCAGTGGCATGATTTTGGCTCACTGCCTTCCAAGTTCAAGTTACCCTCCTACCTCAGCCTCCTGAGTAGCTGGGATTATAGGCGCCCACCACCACACCCAGCTGATTTTTGTATTTTAGTAGAGGCGGGGTTTCACCATGTTGGACTAGGCTGGTCTTGAGCTCCTGACCTCAGGTGATGTACCCGCCTTGGCCTCCCAAAGTTCTAGGATTACAGGCATGAGCCACCGCGCCCGGCCTCTATGTTTTATGTATACCTGATACATGTAGTCTGAAGGTAATTTCATACAATATTTTAAATAAATTTGTGCCTGAAACAAAGCTTGTATACATTGAATCATCAGAAAACAAAGGTGTCAGGTATGGAATTTTCCACTTGTGGCATCATATCAATGGTCAAAAAGTTTCAGGTTTTGTAGCATTTTTTATTATTTTTATTTATTTATTTATTTTCTTGAGACAGAATCTCGCTGTGTCACGCAGGCTAGAGTGCAGTGGCGTGATCTTGGCTCACTGCAAGCTCTGCCTCATGGGTTCATGCTGTTCACCTGCCTCAGCCTCCTCTCCTCCTGAGTAGCTGGGATTACAGGCACCCATCACAATGCCTGGCTAATATTTTGTATTTTTAGTAGAGACGGGGTTTCATCATGGATGCTCTCGATCTCCTGACCTCGTGATCTGCCTGCCTCAGCCTCCCAAAGTGCTGGGATTACAGGTGTGAGCCACCGCGCCCAACCTATTTTTATTTATTTTTCTTTTCTTTTTGTGGCTTTTTTGTTTGTTTTTGTTTTTGTTTTTGAGATGGAGTTTCGCTTCTGTTGCCCAGGCTGAAGTGCAGTGGCATGATCTCGGCTCACTGCAACCTCCGTCTCCTGGGTTCAAGCGATTCGCCTGCCTCAGTCTCCTGAGTAGCTGGGATTACAGGCATGCATCACCACGCCCGGTTAATTAGGTATTTTAAGTAGAGACAGGGTTTCTCCATGTTGGTCAGGCTGGTCTCAAACTTCCAACCTCAGGTGATCCACCTGCCTTGGCTTCCCAAAGTGCTGGGATTACAGGTGTGAGCCACCGCGCCTGGTCTATTTTTTTATTTTTCTTTTCCCATCTACTCTTCCTGGAAAGGTTTTGTAGCATTTTGGATTTTTCGATTCAGGATGCTCAACCTATGGTACATTTTCATAGATGGTGAAACAGTTCTAAGTGCATTGTTATTTGCCCAAGGTTATTGTAGTTGTTCAAATTCCAGTGGGATACAGACAGAACATGACTTGAGAGATTGATAGGATTGGGAACAATCTCTAGAAGCTTGTCTTGGTGCCAGACCCATAGCCAGTTTTCTCTTCTTGGGCAGGAGCTGCCGTTATACTGTTCTGGGGGGTTGCGGTTTTTCTGGGACAACAAGTTTGACCATGCAATGGTGGCTTTCCTGGACTGTGTGCAGCAGTTCAAAGAAGAGGTTGAGAAAGGCGAGACACGTTTTTGTCTTCCCTACAGGTCAGTATAGCGCAATGCTGAGTCAACCTGTATAGGACCAAATTGAACAGAATTGAAGCAGCAGTAAGAATGGAGGCAAAACAGTATAAATGGTGGGAAAGCAAAAATATGGCATAGAATCACATGACATTGATGGGCAAAGACTGACCCAGTACTGCAAGCAGGACAGAATGTGACCACCTAGTCCTTGGAGTAGAAGAATATGGCCTTAGATGGTTTAGGGGGTTTTATTGGCATAGAGCTCAAGCCTCCTCTCCAGTTTCAAGAAGGTGTTTCCCTGAAGTCCTTGGAAATACGCAGGAATGCTACTTTTGATTTTTTAGGATCCCAGTGATGGATGGAAACTCTAGTTTCTACCTAGAGTAAGGCTGCTTCTATCACCCCAAAATAAGCTTTTTTTTCTACTGCCTCCTTTCTCCCCTGCCAAGTTCAGTGATGCCTAGGAAAACAGCAAGAAGTACTGTAACCCTCATTCACCTCTACTCCAGGCTTCTCTTCTCTTTGGGTGTGTGTCCTGTCCCTGTACTCTGCAATGACAATGAGGCTCTTGTGACAGTCTTCTTGATTTTTTGGCTTTCAAGCAAATCCAAAATACACTACCGTTCCTTACCAAGTGTTCTTTAATAGATAAAATGACGTGAATGGTCCCATGATCAAGTCCCTGCCCTAGACTGACTTAACTCAGATCTCAGTTACTAATGAATTCTGCTGTGTCCATCTGCAGGATGGATGTGGAGAAAGGCAAGATTGAAGACACAGGAGGCAGTGGCGGCTCCTATTCCATCAAAACCCAGTTTAACTCTGAGGAGCAGTGGACAAAAGCTCTCAAGTTCATGCTGACGAATCTTAAGTGGGGTCTTGCGTGGGTATCCTCACAATTTTATAATAAATGACTTTTTTCCTTAGGGGGAGGTTTGCCTTAAAGGCTTTTAATTTTGTTTTGTTTGCAAACATGTTTTAAATTAAATTCGGGTAATATTAAACAGTACATGTTTACAATACCAAAAAAGAAAAAATCCACAAAAGCCACTTTATTTTAAAATATCATATGACAGATAGTTTCCAGAGCTACAACATGCCAGGTATAGCTGCCAACCGTTGTCACAGTTTTGACTCTTAACCCCATGGACTCCTTTCCCTTTCTTCTCTGAAAAAAACTAATTTAAATTTGCTTTTTTTTTTTTAACTGAGTTGAATTGAGATTAATGTGTTTTCACTGGATTTGTATCTCTCTCAACTTCCCAGCACTTAACAGTATGAAATAGAAACTTTCGTCTTTACTGAGACGAAGCTATGTTTGAGATGCACAGTCGGATAATGTGGGAAAATGACATCTAAGCTTTACCTGGTCACCATGTGATGTGATCAGATGCTTGAAATGTAACACTTCTCACTCGGTTCTTGACTCTGCTCTGTGTTAGAGATATGAAATGGTGTTTGATGCTGTTTGAGACATTATGGAGAGATTTAATTATTTGTAATAAAAGATTTGCTGCAGTCTGAAAACTGCCCAGGGGCGCACTGTTGGGTTTTTCTTTAAAATAGAGTACTTTGTATTCTGGGAGAATTGAATTCTAATGCAGGTATGTGGAAATTCTGTTGAAACATGTTCAGAGTTAGTTTTAGTTTTAAAAAAAAGACTCTAGTAAAAATAGGTAACTGTTGAGGAAGCCCTGTTTGTGTAGATCTGAATAATGGAACAGAGATGTTAAACTAATTTTAAGGGGAAATAAAGGCTACCTCCTTGATGCTTAGTCAAGGTCACCCAGATAGTCTGTATTTGAGCCCCTGGTTAATACTGATCTCCATGCCTAATGTTCCTCTTAATGAAATTAAAAGTATAAATATCTTGTTAAACAAAAATGAAACAACTGATCTGTCTCCACTTAGCTTTTTAACATTTTCAGGCTGATATGACAAAAAGGGTATGCTCGTCCACCTTAACTCTCTCTGATAAAGAAAAAATAAGCATGAAATTGGCATATAAAATACAGTTCAAAAGAGACTTGGAACTTCTGTACCCTTAGTATGAAAGTAAACGGAGGCATGAGTGCAGTGACGGAAGGCTGTTTATATTTGGTGGATTCAGCCTCCCTCATGTGTTAGAGGAAGCAACAGTCTTCAGAGCTCTGGCTGCCAGGTGGGGAGGAATAGACTGCTGTCTCCCCGGAGTGTTGGCTCCCACGCTGTGAGTCAGGATTGCATAAGAGAACTCAGCAATGCTTGCCAAGGCAATACCAGTGATGCTCTGCAAATGCCCCACAACCTTCAGAAATAGAGACAGATTTCTTATTACTAAAAAATCTCAACATGTTTTAGTGCACAAACACACACATTACTTGGGATGTTCTCTCAAGGCAATTGTAAATTCATTTTTCTGAAATCCAGATTCCAGTGTTTGCCAATGGTCAAATTATATTATGATACCTTTTCCCTGATAATGTTAGCATGGAAACTTCCTGCTACACATTTCCCTCTGCTGGAGATTAGTTTTGTGAAATATAAGAATGATACTTGGGCCTTGACATTTTCATTATTTGAGAAGATAGAATTGTTGGACTTTGTTTTGTTTTGAAACAGGGTCTCACTCTGTTGCCCAGGCTGCCAGGCTGCAATGCAGTGGTGTGATTTTTGGCTCACTGCAACCTCCACCTCCTGGGCTTAAGTGATCCTCCCACTTCAGCCTCCGGAGTAGCTGGGACTACAGGCGCAAGCCATCATGTCCAGCTACTTTTGTTTATTTTTTGTAGAGATGAGGTCTCACTGTGTTGCCCAGGCTGGTCTCCAGCTTGTGGGCTCAAACAGTCCTGCCTTGGCCTCCCAAAATGCTGGAGTTACAGGCATAAGGCACCCTGCCCGGCCTTTTTTTTTTTTTTTTTTCCTGATTTTTTGTTGTTGTTTTGTTTTGTTTTGTTTGTTTGTTTGAGACAGGGTTTCACTGTCGCCCAGGCTGGAGTACAGTGGCATAATCATGGCTCACTGCAGCCTACAACTCCTGGGCTCAAGTGATCCTTCCATCTCAGCCAAGTAGTCCACGTAGTTGGGACTATAGACATGCACCACCACGCCCAGCTAATTTCTTTCTTTTTTTTTTTTTTTGAGATGAGGTCTCACTCTATGTCTCAGGCTGGAGTGCAGTGGCGCAATCTTGGCTCACTGTAACCTCTACCTCCCAGGCTCAAGCGATCCTTCTACCTTGGCCTCCTGAGTAGCTGGGACCACAGGCGTGGGCCACCATACCCAGCTAATTTTTTTTTTTTTTTAATTTTTGGTAGAGACAGGGTTTCGCCATGTTGCCCAGGCTGGTCTCCAACTCCTGAGCTCAGGTGATCCACCTGCCTCGGCCTCCCAAAGTGCTGGGATTACAGGTGTGAGCCACTGCACCCAGCTATGACTAATTTTTAATTTTTGTAGAGACAAGGTCTTGCTATGTTGACCAGGCTGGTCTTGAACTCCTGGGCTCAAACAGTCCTCCTGCCTTGGCCTTCCAAAATCCTGGGATTACAGGAGTGAGCCACCATGCCCAGCCTGGACTTTTAACATAATAGCAGGTTATCATTATAAATAGAAATGAACAAGCCGAACTTGGGCCTCTGTTTCCAGATTTATAAAAGGAAAACAAGGAAACATTTCAGCCCTATCCTAGATTTTTCCCTCTCAAATCTTGCACACTAATCCTAATCCTGGGTCTTGGCACTTCTGTAGGTTGTCTTCTGTTTTCCTTTAACTGATGGGTGAAATGTTTCCTGTTAAATGAATTCTTACCATGCTGGTCCTGCTTAGTGGTGCATACCTGGCTCCAACACTCATGGTTTTGGATGAAAGCACTTGCTGCAATGATTCCTACTGCCAACAGCATGAAGTCTTCCTTCACTGAAATAAACTTTTCCCTGAGTGATTAAAACCACATTAATTTTAAAGCTAGAATGGAACTTGATCTTCCAAATCATAGCGTCATGGAACTTCAACTATGAATTATTTGTGTCAATCATCTTGGATTTTTTAGACATGGAAGGAAATGGTCAAGTAATAGCTCATTTACCTGCTCTCCCATTCTCCCCCAACTTAACTGGAATTAATGTGAGCCTTATGTCTGAATGGTTTATAGGCCTTTTGTAGTTCTATTTGTCTCCCTAATGGTTGGTTGTAACTGTGAGGCTTTTAAACAGCCTGACTTTACAGTGATCAAACACTTTTGTCTAAGTTGCAACCCTGTGACTGTTTGTTCTTTTTTTTTTTTTCTTTTTTTTTTAGATGGAGTCTTGCTCTGTCACCCAGGCTGGAATGCAGTGGCGCGATCTCGGCTCACTGCAAGCTCCGCCTCCCAGGTTCACACCATTCTCCTGCCTCAACCTCCCGAGTATCTGAGACTATAGGCGCCCACCATGCCCGGCTAATTTTTTGTATTTTTAGTAGAGACGGGGTTTCACTGTGTTAGCCAGGGTGGTCTTGATCTCCTGACCTCGTGATCCGCCCACCTCGGCCTCCCAAAGTGCTGGGATTATAGGCATGAGACACCATGCCGGCGACTTTGTTTTTCTAAGTGACTGACCAAAGCAGTCCAGTAACCTTGAGTTATATGCAGCTATAAAGGAAAAACTAGGAAAGAAAATATGTTAATTACTTAAAGTAATTTAAAAGTAAAAGCCTTTAGGGTTTTCCTGACCGGGCTCAGTCCTCTGCATCCAAACAACATATCGGAAGCTAATGAGAACCAGGTAGACTGAGTAGGTTATCCGGGACTGGATGCCATGCTAGGCTAATTCCATTCCCCAAGTTCTTGTGGTCTGTCTCCCCTTCCCTGTTCCTGGAAGGAGCCTACCCTATAGGAATTGTCTTACCCTTGCAGCTGACTGGGTGTGGAGTTCTCAATTGAAGCCCTCAACAGGCTCTCATATATGGGTTCATGCAGAAGATAGACCAGGTCGAGCAGTGTCAGACAGGTTGCATGCAGCCTCATGGCTGGAACCAAACAGCCATTGTATCCTAGGTGGAGTATGGGAATGATAGGGATAATTTATGATCCTATCTTCTCTGATCATAACCACAGTTGTGACATAAAGCTGTTGAGGTGCTAATGTGCTTCCTGGTTGCTATGTTCTACAAGAAAACTGTTTAGCTGGAGATCAGTTTTGAAGGACAAAAGTAAAGGTAGAGAAACCTCTATCTGTAGTATATGTACAATTAGCATGTAGTTGTCCCTCTCTTATCTTATGCTTCTCTATAAAGTCAACTCTTTGATCCTGCAGTAAGAGTGCCTAGTAAGTCCAAACAGAAACCAGTTGCTAAGACCTCTGAGCTTCTTTCCCTGACAAGTGCCAGAGGGAACACCTTTTTCAGTCATCCAGAGACACCATCAAGCTTCCTACTGTTACTCATTGGCAGGTTCTGTCCACTGCTCCCAAATCCCTGTGTACATTTTTTTTGGGGGGGGAAGGAATCCCTTCTCAGGCTGGAGTGCAGTGGCACGATCTTGGCTCACTGCAACCTATACTTCCCAGGTTCAAGCAATTCTTGTGCCCCAGCCTCCCAAGTAGCTGAGATTACAGGTGCCCACCACCACACCCAGCTAATTTTTGTATTTTTAGTAGAGATGGGGTCTCACTATGTTGGCCAGGCTGGTCTTGAACTCCTGGCCTCAAGTGATCCACCTGCCTCAGCCTTCCAAAGTGCTAGGATTATAGGCGTGAGCCATGCCCACCCCACCATGCACATTTTGTATTGTTTTCTATGGAAGTCTCCAACCCATATTCCCTAACACAGTAAGATACCTAAAACCTCTAGGAGCATCTCCACATATGCCAGGGGAGTGGGCAGATTAATTTGGAAGTTCAGGGACTTCAAAACATCAAGCTCTGACTCCAGCAGTTCTTCTTTAGTGTGTAGATAGCCTAGAGCCTGGAGGAAATTCAAGACTGTAATGTTGCTGATTATCTGAGCAAAGAAAAGAGAAGGAAAGAAGAATGTTAGGATAAAGGCCATACATCTTGGCAGAGTGCACAAAGCCCTTCATAATCCAGCCCATTCCTTCATCTTCAGTCTTGTCTCATGGTAATTCCCCCTCATATTCTGCTTGTCATTCAGAATTACTTGCAGTTCCCAAACCCAACATGCTGTCCCTCTCCAAGCCACTACACAGGCTGTTTTCTATACCTGGATCTCCCTTCCTTTCCTCCCTAATTCCTCTCCCTCTTCTCTTAGGATCCTCCCATTTCCCATCCACCCCATTTCAAGAAGTCATTTTCTCTAAATACACTTCCTTGACTCTCCAAGGCTGATGAGGTACATTTATAGCCCTCTATTTACATTAATCGGAGCTTTTTTTTCCACACTATTTGTATGTGTCTTTTCCCATTACATAATAGGTTCCTTGTTAGCACAGACAATATTGTTTACTGTTGTAGCCATGGCACCTAGTGCAGCATCTGGCCATAGAATGAAGTCAGTAAGTATTTGTTGAATGAATGATATTTTACTGTGTAGGCATTGGGTAGCGATGTGGAAACATTTTTTTCCCTTGTAAATGTAATAGTTTGCCTTTACTGCTGATAGGTATGCTAGCAATTAAGGCCCCTTATGTAAACTGCCCTTGAGTCCAAGGGGAGGAAAGGTGACCAGTATGAATGATGGCATCTGTCCCAATTATACTTTGGGAACAGAACTTCAGGCTATTTAATAACTGCCTCTGTGTGAGTGAGAGGGGGAGAAAGAGAGTGAGAGTGTGTGTGTGTGTGTGTGTGTGTGTGTGTGTAGGAGGTATGCTTAGGAAGTATAATTACACTCTGGAATTTCCACGAGTTGTATCACCTAACCTAGGAGTAGGTTTCTCACAGCTATCTAGTTTTTGTTGTTGTTGTCGGTTTTTTTGAGACAGTCGTTCTGTCGCCCAGGCTGGAGTACAATGGCACGACCTCAGCTCACTGCAACCTCCGCCTCCCGACTTTAAGCAATTCTCCTGCCTCAGCCTCCTGAGGAGCTGGAATTACAGGTGTGCACTACCACACCTGGCTAATTTTTGTATTTTTTGTAGAGACAGGGTTTCACCATGTTGGCCAGGCTGGTCTTGAACTCCTGACTTCAGGTGATCCACCTGCCTCAAGCTCCCAAAGTGCTGGCATTACAGGTATGAGCCACCATGCCCGGCCATTGTTTTTACTTTGTAATTTATTTATTTTCTTCTTGTCACTGAGTTGAAGCTCATCACAGCCCCCTTTGTATAAAAGCTGGTTTCTTCCTTACACTCAGGTGCCCATGAGCAACCCCAGCTCCTTACTTTGTTTTGGAAGGAAAGTTTGCTGGCCAACTGAACACATGACACAAGACGGAGAGTAAACTTGTTGACAAGCTGCTGTTTCAGAGCCCTCCATTTCTGAGACTCTCTGTTATTATCTCTTGGCTGGATTGTGGCTTGCCTGTAGATGTTCTCTGCCTGTTTTACCATAAACCTATAAGGAAGGGAAGGAGAGTAAACAATCTACACTCAAACTAAAGGGAGTTTAATTTGCTGGCTAAGAAATTTACATTTGAGGCCGAGCATGGTGGCTCACACCTGTAATCCCAGCACTTTGGGAGGCCGAGGCAGGCAGATCACTTGAGCCCAGGAGTTCAAGACCACCCTGGGCAACATGGCAAAAACCTGTTTCTACCAAAAAAAAAAAATTAGCCAAGTGCCAAGTGTGGAGGCACATGCCTGTAGTCCCAGCTACTCAGTAAGCTGAGGTGGGAGGATCACTTGAGCCCAGGAGGTCCACGCTGTAGTGAGCTGAGATCACACCATTGCACTCCAGCCTGGGTAACAGAGCAAGACCCTGTCTCAAAACAACAATAACAACAAAGGAATTTATATTTGCAAGTTAGAGAGGGTGTAAAACCAGGTCTCAGGGTAAGGGGCAACTACTTGTACTTTCTTAAAGATGTAGGTACATTAGCCACTCTGAGAGGTGCCGCTCACAAAGGCGTTATGGCAGGGCTTTACCTTTCTAGGATTTCTACAGCCTGGTAGCTCACAGATTTCTCCAGACACCATTGTTCAGACAGGAGAAAAACAAACTCTGCCAAAACAGGAAAAAAGAGCCTAATTCACAAGATGCAACCAAAACCACTCTGTGAACTCTTGGCATTGTGTAAAAGCCATGATGGGGCCAAGGGAAGAGGGTCAGGAGGTGAGAAAGATGAGACTAAAACAACCAAAGCTGAGCTTAGTTTCCTTTGCTGCCAATAGGCAGATCAGAGGCATGAAAAGGAGGCTGACTGAGTGCCAAAGACAAGGGTTTACCAAGCCCCCTCAGTGACCCTTGAGCCTTCCTGTGGGTTTCAGCTGATAAAAGGCTTGGCCGGTTACACACAAACATACCAGCTGGTCTAGGTGACCTCTACACCATGCTGGGAACCCCCAGCTTCAAGGAAGATTCTTGGATGGATAAAAACCCTAACCGCTATATTCTGTTTTATGTGGAATGTTGGCAGGAACAGAAAGATCCCTCCTGGAGCTTCAATATTCTTTATGACACTGTTTGTTTAGTAACCACCCTCTGGAGAACTCCCATTGCTTTACAAACACAAGTCACCTTACAGCTGGACACCATCTCTCCACCACCAGTTTGTTGGGTAAATCTGGTGGCTGAGCCTCTCCCCAGGAGCAAGTGTGTTACTGTGAAGTGGCTTGTTTTGAAGAAACATCCCCTAAATTGGGGAACATAGCCCAATTTAGGGGGAGGGAGTCATTGGGAAGGTGGGAAGGGTGAGATACCTTGGCAAGATTTTAGCCTGCCTCTGTTTCTCTTTGCAAGAACAGCTCCAGATAGAATTATATTTATCTTGCAATATCATTAGAGGGTGGAAACAAAGGTAAATATCAGTTCTCAATAAAGAAAGCTCCTACAGACCAAAGGCCTTTTAGCATTGATCAGTAGAGAATTACACATTTAGTCAAATAATCATGTCTTCAGAGAAAATTTAACTTTCTTAGAAAATGAAGTCAAGCTTACACAAGACAGTTTAACAATCTACTCAGCACACATTACACATAGATAGATGTACAAAACCTCATCGTTACAGAGGCTACGGTTTGGCTAGCAATGTCTAATGCAGAACAAAATTAGTTTAAGCAATTCAGCAAAATACCCTAGAACATGTAATTGTGTCTCTTAGTCATTTTATTTGTTTGACTTTAGGCTTTATTTCTTAGTTTTGTTCTTTGTGTGTGTGTGCAGTTGTTGAGTTTTGGTTTGGTTTTGCTCTGAATTATCTAGGCATTTGTTTCTGTTTTCCATTTTAATTTGCCAAGGAAACTGAGCTTGGATTAAGTAGAATGGATGAGGGTTACACCTTTCCCTTGCTATTGGCCCTACCTCCTCAATAACAAGGATACTCAGATCTGCTATTAACTAAAAGACCCTCCCCTTTTAACCTCTTAGGGTATGGTTCCACCTCTCTCTTTTCCATCACTGTTGAATTTTTTTAAACAAATAAATAAATAATAAATAGACGGGATCTTGCTACATTGCCCAGGCTGGTCTCAAACTCCTGGGCTCAAGCAATCTTCCTGTCTCAGCCTCACTGCTGAATTACTTGAAAGCCTGGTTTACACACCTACTGCTTCCACTTCATCATTCACTCCCTAATTTTCTATATGTTGGCTTCTACCTTTCCTAACTTGCTGAAATGATTCTCAGAGGACAGTAAATATGTCCAAATTGTTAAATATCATGGCTTTTTGCAATCTTTAGTTCTGTTGATATCCCTAAAGCATCTGAAACTTCTGACCATCATCCTTTTCAGTCTCCTCTTGACATCCAAAAGTCCCTTGGTTCTATTCCTATCTCTTCCTTTTATTTCCTTCACAAGTCTTCTTACTCCAATTCCCTGAACACAAAGTGTTTTCCCGAGGAACTGTCCTTGACCTGCTTTTCTTTTCTCCTTCTAGGAGCTCATCCTCTGCCACAGTTTCAACAGTATCATTGTGAAGGTAACTTGAAAACCTTGATCTCCATTTCTGACCTCTCTTCTAACATATATATATATATTTATTTATTTATTTATTTTATTTTATTTTATTTTTTTTTGAGACAAGGTCTCACTCTGTTACCTAGGCTGGAGTGCAATGGCGTAATCTCAGCCCAGCTCACTGCAACCTCTGCCTCCCATGTTCCAGCCATTCTCCTGCCTCAGCCTCCTGAGTAGCTGGGATTACAGGTGCCTGTTACCATGCTTGGCTAATTTTTGTATTTTTAGTAGAGACGGGGTTTCACCATGTTGGCCAGGCTTCAAAGCTATTATTATCTTTCCCAAACAAAAGTCACTTTTCCTCCTGCTTTATTTGTATAGTGTGTCTGTGTGTTTCTTTTTTTTTTTTTTTTGAGACAGACTCTTGCTCTGTCACCTAGGCTGGAGTGCAGTGGTATGATCTTGGCTCTGCAACCTCCACCTCCCAGGTTCAAGCAATTCCCCTGCCTCAGCCTCCCGAGTAGCTGGGACTACAGGCGCCTGCCACCACACCCAGCTAATTTTTGTATTTTTAATAGAGATGGGGTTTCCCTATGTTGGCCAGGCTGGTCTCGAACTCCTGACCTTGTGATCCACCTGCCTCGGCCTCTCAAAGTGTTGGGAATACAGGCGTGAGCCACTGTGCCTGGCTGTGTCTGTGTGTTTCTTTTAGTGACCACTATACTTCCAGTCTTCTAGGCTCAACCGTTTAGCATAGTCACCTTTTCCTCCTTCACTTCCTAAATGTATCCACAGCAGAACCCTAGACTTTGCCTCTGGAATGTTTTTAATACACCCTCCCTTGTTATTCCTTCTACCCTATCACCTAGCCTGCTGACATTGACTCTACCTGTCTGCCTACCTCCCATCTCCCTCTGGTTTAATCCATCCTTTACCTCCTTTACATCACTGCCAAAATAATGCTTACTAAGGGAGGGTTTACCGTCATATCCCTTATTTAAAAACCTTCAATGTCTTCTTGGTTTTCTGCTAAACCAAGGATAAACTCTTCCGCTTGGCATTCAAACTTCCACATGGAATGTCTCCAGACTACCTTTCCGGTCTTAATTTCAACTCTCTTCCACATGCACTGGCCGACATGGACTACACTGTACCCACATGCACCCTAAGCACCCCATTTCCATAGCGTTACTCATGCTACCTCTTTTTGGTAGAAACGCTGTCTCCTTCCTCCCCCTTCACCAAACCAATGTCCTCCTTCCTTCAAGGTCTGCCTGAAATGTCCCGATGCCTGGGCCATCCCCTGAATTCTTCCTATTACCACATCGCTCCTCTCAACCCCCATAAACGCTTGTTTTATCTCTCTCTGACATCACTTATCTAATCATAGTACCTAGTCATTGCATATTTGTTCTAATATCTCCCCCAAATTGCACATGGTTTGAAGGCAAGACCTCTATCTCTATTTCATCTTTCTTTTTTTTTCTTTGGAGACGGAGTCTCGCTCTGTCGCCCAGGCTGGAGCGCAGTGGCACTCCAAGCTCACTGCAAGCTCCGCCTCCCGGGTTCACGCTGTTCTCCTGCCTCAGCCTCCCTGGTAGCTGGGACTACAGGCACCCGCCACCACGCCCAGCTAATTTTTTTGTACTTTTAGTAGAGATGGGGTTTCACCGTGTTAGCCAGGATGGTCTTGATCTCCTGACCTCGTGATCCTCCCGTCTCAGCCTCCCAAAGTGCTGGAATTACAGGCGTGAGGCACCGCGCCCAGCCTTTTTTTTTGTTTTTTTTTGTTCGTTTGTTTTTGAGATGGAGTTTCGCTCTTGTCGCCTAGGCTGGAGTGCAATGGCACGATTTCAGCTCACTGCAACTTACGCCTTCTGGGTTCAAACGATTCTCCTGTCTCAGCCTCCCAAGTAGCTGGGATTACAAGTGCGCGCCTGTAATCCCACCTGGCTAGTTTTTGTATTTTTAGTAGAGACGGGCTTTCACTATGTCAGGTTGGTCTCGAACTCCTGACCTCAGGTGATTCTCCTACCTCAGCCTCCCAAAGTACTGGGATTACAGGTGTGAGCCACCATGCCTGGCTCTCTATTTCCTTTCTAACCAAGCGGTGCCACTCATAAGTACTCCATACATGTCAAAGAAATCAAGGGGAGGGCACTGGTGAGTCTTGTCCCCAGCACCCCACAGAGAAGGTTAGCAAACATTCTCTGAATGAATAAAATCAACGGAATCTCAAGGTCGGTGCCTGAAAGACACAAGCCCCAGTCTCCCATGAACCCAGCTCCCCAGCCCTGCAGCCGCACCCACGATCCGGGGCTCCCTGAAGCTGCCCAGCCGCCCCGAAGCCTCCTGCACTGCTTGCTCATTCTGCTGGGCCAAGTGAAGCAGGGCGTCTTCGATCGTCTCTGTGGCGACAACTCCAAACTGAAAGTCAACGAGAGAGGCCGATCTTGGCCTCATGGGTCCGTCCATATTCACGAGCCTCTTGGGGCAACTGGACAGGTTCACTGGATCCACATACCGACCCCCTTAGCTCCTCTCTAGTCTTCTGCCACACCCTGGATTCCTCTTCCCCTTCCAGTGAGTGTGTCGTCGCCGCAAGTTTGAGGAAAACCCGATTATCACCACAGCCTGGAACCCTCCACAGCTTTTTCCCGCCCCAACGGCCGCGGACTCCTCAGCCAATCAGAAAGTACGTCCGCTTCTCACCTCCCGCATCCATCCCGTGTGCCCGGGAACCGCGGTTCAGCCTGGGAAAGGGCACGCGGACTACAACTCCCAGAGTCCACTGCAGTGGCCCAGGACTACTGTTCCCAGCGAGCCCCGCGCGGCGGCAACGCGAAGAGAGGAGCGGCAACATGGCGGCCTCGGGAGCTGGTGACCCTCTGGATGCTAAGCGTGGAGAGGCCCCGTTCGCTCAACGTATCGACCCGACGCGGGAGAAGCTGACACCCGAGCAACTGTATTCCATGCGGCGGGCGCAGCTTGCCCAGTGGCAGAAGGTCCTACCGCAGCGGCGGACCCGGAACATCGTGACCGGCCTAGGCATCGGGGCCCTGGTGTTAGCTATTTGTATCCGTCCTTGTTGTAGACTCAAGGGGACAGCATATAGGGGAAGGGGAACAGAGTGTGCAAGAGGGCTTTACCACCCGTTTAATTTTGGGGTAAAATGGGGTTAGTACTTTGTTATTCCTAAGGTACTCTTTTATTTTGATTTATTAATAACGGAGTTGGGGTTCAGGGCTTAGAAACAGCAGCAGTGGGAAGCCGGAATCACTGATTTGGGAAGGTAACAAGCGTGGTAGAGCAAATCTAGGAAAGGGGAATGTGCATAGTCCATGTGGTTTCCTGAACCTACCTCCCCAGATGGTTACACCTTCTACTCGATTTCCCAGGAGCGTTTCCTAGATGAGCTAGAAGACGAGGCCAAAGCTGCCCGAGCCCGAGCTCTGGCAAGGGCATCAGGATCCTAATCTGGATGGGTATTGATCATGTCCAACCTGCTGGAGCCCCTTCACATGGTGGATGATGCCCCATGACCCTGTAGAAATTGAATCCTCCTCACAACATTGTTGGCCTTCTTAACTAACCTTGGGCCATGATTGATCCCAAGAAACCAGGGACTTAAGCATTTGGCTACTGTCAAAAGAACAGAACTTTGCCCACTGCACACTTGCTGTGTACAATGACTGAGCCATTTCTTGTAGTTTGTTTCCTTGAGAGGTGTGCGTGCGACCATGGCTTTTCCCAATGTTTCTGACTTTGTGGTTTACCCCCTTCACCTTCCAGGGATGTGACTGTTATGAGGTTAGGTGTGGCAGCTCTGTGCAGTGTTTGAACCTAAAGTGGTATAGATAGGGTCAAATTGAGAATAATAAACTGAGTCATTCTCCTGGAGTCAAGTGAGTATGGAGGCTGAGAGGCAGTATATGGCACTTCATGCTGGAAAGCTTCACAGGCAGTAGCTGCAGTGGTGGCACTGCCCCAGGGAGCTGTAAATGTTTAACTAGAATTACTTTTTCCATGAGATCTTTCCACCTGATTTAAGGGAGAGATCACTGGGTGGTTTGAGACTGAACCCACGTCTTAGGGGAAGGAAGGTCACTCTTCTGTCCTCTACCCACAAGAACATACTGTAGCTCTACTGCTTTTCCCATCCCCAGAGAGAGAGGGGGAGAGAGAGAGGTGGATGAAGGGTGAAAGACAAGCAGTCTTCGTTCTTTTAACTTTCCCTTGTACCTGCCTGTACAGGTCGAGGGTGGGGTTTGGAGGGGATCCTAACTTAGTCAAGTGGATCACTGACCTTGCAGTTTCCTCATTAACTGATGGTAGGAAGCCAGAGGGCTGGGCAGCTTCCACTGCTGCCTCCCACTGTGAAAAGAAAAGTCCCTTTTAAATCTTCCCCTACTTCACCCCACAAGGCTTTGCTCCCCCACTTCCTAAGGCATGGCATATGGATTCACGGCGTCCTTGTTTCCAGCATTTTTATTGGTTGCTGCTAATGTGTGAGCATATGCCCTACACTCTCCCAGCTGGGAGTGGGCCCCTCTAGAAGCATCTGGACTTGGGCGGGATTGCTTAGTGGTTGACTCTTGGCAGGGGAGAGGGGCTAGAGATGAAGATGGTAGGCTGCAGGACTAACACCTCCACACAGCAAACAGTTCACATATGTTTGGCTCTTCACTATAATGGAGCTGCACTCTCCATGCCCCCCTGGCCTTCTACCCCTTCAGTGCTGGGATCTTCCTTGCTCAGTTGTGTTGGTCAGAAAAGCATCAGATTCTGAGAACACAAGCTCCATGGTGGGCCCTGGTGTGGGGGAGATACATGGCTTCTGTTCTGAATTCACTGGAGGGAAAAGAAAAAGTGATGAAGAAACCTCCAAGGTGGGAGGATGGCGAAGCTGCAGCCAGGTACCATTCCCTGATTCCCTGGGCTCTCCCTCCCTTGGGCCCGCCCTCACCATCCTGCCAACATCCCCGGCGAATGTCACCCCCTTGCTTGCCCGCTGCTCCTGGGAGCCGGTGCTGCTGCCACTCAGGGAGTTCCTTCGCATGATGCCTGGGAGCAGGACGGGGGAGGGAGAGCACTAAGTGAGGAAAGGGGAGGTGGGGAGAGGGGGTATATTCCCCTGGGGCAGACCCCCAGGACCTGGAAAAAAACAGTAGACAGCAAGGGGTCTCAGGGAAAAGATGGAAGCTGGGTGACTGCAGTCTCACCAGGGCCTGGGGGCTCAGAGCGCTGTAGGCTGTTGCGGCGGGAGGTGGGGAAGCTGCCCTTGGAGAGGCGGCGCTGGCGGCTGGACAGCATAGCAGCTGGGGCCACAATACCCGGTGGGGGCTGCTTCCCCAGCCGGCTGTACAAATCTTCAATTTCTTTTTTCTGTAGTGTCTGTAGTGTTTCCACCTCTGACAAGTGCCTGAGGATGCACAGAGGGCATGAAAGGGCTAGCCACACACCATGCTCTCCCAGGTTCACCTCTCGCTCCTCCATCCTCCCCCGACTCACTTCTGCCGAAGACTTTGCAGCTCAGCCCAGAACTCCTCATCTTCCCCACTGCTTTCTGACTCCTCGCTGCTCAGACACAGGCTGTTGTAGGAGTAGTTCATCCACACTGGGCTGGGATGGCTCAGGGGTGAGGGGCTGCCCCCATCTTGGGGTTCCTTCCCATCATCTCCTTCCTCCTCAACTCCAGCCCCCAGACCCTCAGCTGCACGGTCGCTCTCAGCCAGAGCTTCCCTGGTCTCTGGCCTGGCTCCAGCACTGTCCTCTGTGTCTGAGCTCTCTGAAGTAAGCTGAGGGGTTGAAGGTTTCGGAGAACCAGAGAGAGTGGGGGATGTTGGCTGCAGGGGAAGAGGCTCAGCTGGTTCCTTGGATGAAGTCACTTGGAAACGCCCAACAAGCTGCGGCTTTCCCTCTGTAGGGCGACGAGGAAGAAGGCATGAGGAAAGGAGAGCAGTGACAGGAGAGACAATTAGTAGGGATAATGGCAGGGGAAGGTCAGTGGTCAGAGGCCTCACCTTCAGAGATGGGCGCCAGCCTGGCTTCCCCTGGGAGAGGCCGAGCAGGAGGTGGCGAGGCCTAGAAAGTGTGGGGCCATGAGAAGGGAAGAGTGCAGAGTGGAGTCTCCCTGATCATCCCTCTTGGTTTTCTACTCACCTCATTCTCCACCTCAGCTGTGTGGGGTGAAGGACTCTCCTGGCCACCAGGAGCAAGGGGAGGGGGAAGGGGCAGGCTAGGGAAGGGACTAGGAGGGGCTGGAGGAGATTGGGAAAGGAGCCCGGGCGAGGGGGACAGCAGGGACTGGGCCACGGTCATCACAGCCAGTGAGAATGCACTAGCCAGAGAGAGGAGAGGGGCTGCTGTGGTGGAGGGGAGGGAAGAAGTGGAGGGGCATGGAGGAAAGAAAGGGGGACTAAGAGTGACCTGAGAACAAGTGGGAGAGAATGTAGGCGGAGAAGTCGTGGGGAGAGAACTCTGGGGAAACTGAGAGAGTGGGACTGGAAACTCAGGTGTGCTGGAGGAGAATGGAAGTGGAGAGCTGGTGGGGTGTGGAGAGGGATTTGAGGAGACCTGGGAAGAAACAGGGGAGAATGGGGAAGGGCTGGGATGACATGGTGGAGAAGTGATGGGGAAGACGGGACCTGGGGAAATGGGGGTTCCAGGAGAAAATGGGTTTCCAGGAGACAAAGGAGTCCCAGGAGAAGATGAGGTGGTGGAGAAGGCTGCCCAGCTCCTGTGCTCCAGGGAGTTGCTGCTCTGGAGCTCTGCTAGGAAGGAGGGTATGTTGAGATCACGGTCCCACATGCCCTGTGCCCTTCCCAGGAGCAACCCCAAGGGTTGGGATGAGCAAGGACAGAACTCAGTACATACCATTGGATGGGTCTGGGAGGGGGACGGGCAGGGCAGGTAATGGTGCTGGCTCCTCCTGAGGCAGAGAAAGGAGTCCACAGTCACAGTGGGGAAGAGCAGTCTGAGATGGAAGGTGTCAGACTGGGGTTCCTAAGCTAGGACCCATAAACCTCTAGGAGTCTGTACATGAGTTTCAAGGGATTCAGAAGCATATGTGCTGAAATGTATAGAGGTAAAAGGGCATGATGTCTGCAACTTACTCTCAAGTGGTTCCGAAAAATATAGTATGTATGCACACATACAGAGGGGAGAGGAAGAGAGAATGATGATGCTAAGGTGGCAAAACACTAACAATTGGCAAATCTGGGCAAAGGGTATCCAGGGGTTCTTTATACAATTCTTGCAACTTCTTTCCACAAGTCTGAAATTATTTCAAAATAATGAGTTAAAAGAAAAGTATGTATTGAACAAGTTTTCCAGAACAAGAGGTGATGGCTTTCATCATATTCTCAAATGGGGTAAGAGCCACTGTTTTAGGGTCCCAGAGATGAAGAGGAGGAAGATCCAAGGGGACTGCTGAAGGCAGAGAGTAATGAACCCTGCAGCAGAGAGTCCATTTCCCCTGGAAGTGTCCAGAGGGGTCTGACCTGGGGGCTTAGGGTGTCTTCAGCAGCCTCCATGGGGCCAGTGTCTCTCTTCAACAGGGTCTCCACTCGCTGGATAATCTCCCGAATCCGTCTGAGAAATCCATCTCGCTCCGAGGGCAGAATGAACTCGTTATACACCTGGCGAGGGTCAATAGGATGGGGAGGGAGAGCTTGTTATCTCTCTCATCCCTCTCCCCCTGCTTCTGATCTTAAAAAATCAGGCCAGGTATGATGGCTCATGCCTGTAATCCTAGCACTTTGGGAGGCCAAGGCGGGCGGATCACCTGAGGTCAGGAGTTCAAGACTAGCCTGGCCAACATGGTGATACCCCATCTCTACTAAAATACAAAAATTAGCCAGGCATGATGTTGGGGCCTGTAATGCCAGCTACTGGGGTGGCTGAGATGGGAGAATCACCTGAACCTGGAAAACTGGTTGCAGTGAGCCAAGATCGCACCACCGCACTCCAGCCTGGCAACTGAGCAAGACTCCCATCTCAAAAAAAATAAAAATAAAAAATCCACCCTTCACACTACTGCTTCTGCCAACCACCAACCTAAAACAAGTAAATGCCTATTGTGTTGCAGGCACTGTGTGGTGTAAGGAGAAATACAGCCTAGAAGGAAAGGTGCTAACATTCATAGGATGCATATATATGCTAGCTGCTTTGCATATATTATCACATTTAACACCAATAACTTTCTGGGGCCCATATTAATATCGCTGTGGTAGAATTACGATAACCAATGCTCAAAGAGGTTAAGTTTCATCTGCCTAAGGTCACAGGATTTAAACCCACATCTACCTAAAGCCAGAGCTGAGTTATCTTCACTGTTGCCTCACATGCTTTTGGACACGATTTCTGCCCCATAGGGTTTATAAAGTGTAACACAGGCCCACATACACCCATCCCACAAAGTTAGTCAAAATAAGGCAATAAATGGCAAATGTCACATTCAAATCCATGAATACCTATTGAGCACCTGCTATGTGCTGGCATTGTGCTGGGTACTGTGGGAATACAGGGAAGCATGAAACAAGGTCCTAGTCTTAACAAAGCCCAAAACTTAGTGGAGGAGATACATAAATACATAATTAAACCTACTGCAAGGCAGCCTGTAATAGGTAAGGCACTTACAAGTGAGATATAGATAGAAATGCTGTTCCAGGGTTACGGGTGTCGGGGGGTGGAAAGGCAGAGTTGTTTAATGGGTATAGAGTTTCAGATTTGCAAGGAAAGAAAACCCCCGGAGATCTGTTTCACAGCAATGTGAATATACTTAACATTGCCGAACTGTCCACTTAAAAATGGTTACGGTGGTAAATTTTACATTTATGTTTTTTAATCACAATTTTAAAAAATGCTATTCCAAAGACAGAATACCACACTGGGGATGGGGGGAAGCTGGGACACTTTCACAGAGTAAGTCTTTGGAGCTGAACATTGACAGATGAGAAAAGCAACCTCTATTGAGGACCTACCATGTGTGGACACTTCTACATTACATTGTATCATATCAGAACATCTCTGCAAAACAAATACTATCATCTGCATTTTACTTATATGCAACTGAAGTTTACAGAGGTTAAGAAACTTGCCCAAGTTCATTGGATTAGTAAATAACAGAGCTGAAGTTTGAACTTAGGTATTATATGAAAGCGATCCCTTCCTCTATTCCAGGCTGCTCACCAGCAAGAGCAGAGCAGTCTAGGCAGAGAGAACAGTGTAGTAGCTTTGAAGCATGCAAGGCGTGGTACATTATTATTTTATTTATTTATTTATTTATTTATTTATTTATTTATTTATTTATTTATTTATTTTTGAGACTGAGCTTTGCTCTATTACCCAGGCTGGAGTGCAGTGGCATGATCTCGGCTCACTGCAATCTCACCTCCTGGGTTCAAGATATTCTCCTGCGTCAGCCTCTCAAGTAGCTGGGACTACAGGTGCCTTCCACCACGCCCAGCTAATTTTTATATTTTTAGTAGAGACAGGGCTTCACCATGTTGGCAAGGCTGGTCTCGAACTCCTGACCTCAAGTGATCCACCTGCCTTGGCCTTCCAAAAGTGCTGGGATTACAAGCATGAGCCAAACGCCTGGCCTATTCAATCTTTTTTCTTTTCTTTTCTTTCTTTTTTTTTTTGAGACAGAGTTTTGCTGTTGTTGTCCAGGCTAGAGCGCAATGGTGTGATCTCGGCTCACCACAACCTCCACCTCCTGGGTTCAAGTGATTCTCCTGCCTCAGCCTCGCGAGTAGCTGGGATTACAGGCATGAGCCACCACGCCTGGCATGGCCTGTTCTTAAAATAGTGAGGACTCAAGTGTAGCTGAGTGTGCTGTGAATTTTAAAGGCTTTGGAATTTGAACCTTACTCTACAACCACAAGTAGCCACTAAATAATTTCGGGTGAAAATCAACAGATCAGATCCAAGTCTCAGGAGAACTCTGCTGCAGAGGAGTGGAGGGAGGACTGGGTAAGGAGAGAAAAGAGGGCAAAGGACTCTGGATGCATGGGGTGGGGTCACTTTGGCTGTGCAGAATCAAAGGGGGCTTGAAAGCCCAATACAGAAGGCTCTAAGAGTGAGAGCCCCTGAAGCAGGTGGAGGCAGAGGCAGGAAGGCACCCAACCTCTCCAGAGGCCCGTTTTGAAACCAGTGTGGCTGGAGGGAAGACTCTGAAAGGGTCAAGTGGTTTGACGGAAAGTGATGAGCCTTGTGTGCCAGGTGATATTGTGTCTTTGTCCTGGACACAAGGTGAATGACATGATGGAGGAGATGCTTTAGAGAGGGCTCCTAATACCTGGCGTTTCTCCCATTCCTTTCCCTCCTTCACCCCCGGGGCTGGCATCCACCACCTCCACTCCACTGAAACTGGTCTCCCACAAAGATCTCCTAACAAAAGGCAGTGTGGTCTTGCCTGAGGATTCACCCTATGCCACCTCCTTGAAACTCTCTCCTCACTCAGTTTTGACTAACTTCCTCCTACCTCTCTGGCTTCATCTCTGTGTCCTTCCATGACGTACCCTCCCGCTTCCCACTCCAGAACTGGTGGTATGCGCTGAAACACACTCTGCAACCCTCTGTGTCTCTGGCTTTGCAGGCTCATCTCCCTTCACTTTCAACTCTGTACTGACCACTCCTCCATCCACCTCTCTCCAGCCCTGCCTGACCCATATCCCACAGCTATGGAGGATCTTGTCTTGGCTGTCCCTTCTTCACTCAAGCTCATCATGACCTCTTAAAAAAATTCTTCATTTCTAACTTCCTCTCTCCTTTGGTCACCTACTCTCCTACTCTACTTTGGTGGCCTACAAGTTGTCCTTGACATCCCTTCTCCCTAACTCCCTATCATATCAACTCAGCAAATATTTATTGAGCATCTACTATGTACTATGTTCTGTACTACGTCAATAGGTTACTGGATTACAGAGTAACTTATTTTCCCGAAACAACCCTCAGATTCACCCTTTCTCCTCTTCCCTCCCATAAGCTACTCTCTCCTTTGTCCACAGGTGGTTTCCTGGGTCTACCTCCCAGGTATTTTCCCTCCCTTCCCCTAACCCCCTTCCACATCCTATGGCAGATGGTCTTCACAAAGCCTACTGTCACCATGTTACACTCTGCCTTTTTTTAATCTTATTTTTTATTTTTTGAGACAAAGTTCACTCTGTCTCCCAGGCTGGAGTGCAGTGGCATGATCACAGCTCACTGCAGCCTTGACCTCCGAGGCTCAAGTGATCCTCCCACCTCAGCCTCCCAGGTAGTTGGGATGACAGGCATGTGCCACCACACATAGCTAATTTTTTAAATTTTTTGTATAGATAGGGTCTCATTATATTTTCCAGGGTGGTCTTGAACTCCTGGGTTCAAGCGATCCTCCTACTTCATCCTCCCAGAGTGCATTACAGGTGTGAGCCACTGGAACCAGCCCACTCTGCCTATTTATTTATTTATTTTTAGACAGAATCTCACTCTTGTCACCCAGGCTGGAGCACAATGGCACGATCTCGGCTCACTGCAACCTCTGCCTCCCAGGTTCAAACAATTCTCCTGCCTTAGCCTCCCGAGCAGCTGGGACTACAGGCATACGCCACCAGGCCCGGCTAATTTTTGTATTTTTTAGTAGAGACGGGATTTCACTATGTTGGCCAAGCTGGTCTTGAACTCCTGACCTTGGGTGATCCACCCGCCTCAGCTTCCCAAAGTGCTGGGATTACAGGCGTGAGCCACCGCGCCTGGCCTCTGCCTAACTCTTAACATTGTCTATTCTATAATCTGGACCCACTTTACCTACCCAGCTTCACTCCCCACAACTCTCCTATAGGAATCTTTACTTCTAATGATAGTAATTCCCTCATGAAGCCCTCCCAGCCCCATATTCCAAGTCACTCTCTACTTGGAATGCCTTTGCTTATGCTGTCCCTGCATAGGGACACCCTTCACAGCCTTTCCACCCTTCACGGCCTTTCTCGCTCATCTGCCAAGGTCCTGGGTAAGCCCATTGCCCCTGCTGCCCAGTCCATCCTTCACCTACAGCCACAGTATTGCACGTCTACCAGGCACTTACACGTAGCACTTGTGTGTACCCGGTCAATGTGAGTCTCAAATTGCTCCAGCTGAGAAGCCAAACCTCACTGGATAAACAGAAATCTCCCCCAAAACAAGGGCTGAGACGTCTTCAGTGTCACTGTGCTAAGTGTCAACCAGAGATTTAAAAACCCTTGCTGTTGGATCAGTGGGTTTCAGCCCCAGCGGACATCCGGAAGGAGACTCTTGTTCCAGATCCAAATACTCTGTCCTCATCTCTCTCCCCCTCACCATGGCAGCTGCAATCTCTTCCGGGCTGTCCCCATCCAGATCAAATCGGAAGGTCACCATCTTGCTGTTATGGGTCTGTAGCTGGCACTCAACCACTCTGTCATTCTGGTCTGAGACCTTCAGATTCAAAGTCAGCAGAGGGGAGGAAGTCAAGCCCTCTGTCATCATGCTGTGTCTCCACCCTACCCCAGCCAAGTGACAGCAGCCACAATGGACTTGGAGATAAGTAGATCCCACCCCTAAAGTCTGGTTGCCTCTTGAGTACCAGTCACACACTGCTTCTCCCCTTTTCTGGGTGACCCCCCCCCTCCCCGGCTTTCCCCTGACACTCCCCTCCTGGCCCTGTAGGTTACTCTCTATCTCCTGTACTCCATCCTTACACTAGTGACCCGCAGCCGGGATCGGGGTCTGCGCCGGAGATTCCTCCCTGGGGGTCTCCTCATTTGTCCCATCCCTTCTCCCACATCGCTAAGGCCTGAAGCTGCATCTGAGGCATAGCTGGTAAAGAGAAAGAAGATAGAATGACTGTCAGAGCAGACACTGAGACCCCAGTGCCCCAGGTGTCTCACCCTGGCACCCCAATTTGTACTAGAACATACCTGTCCCCAGGGGAAAAGTCACTTCCAGGGCCAGAACGTGGAATGGATAGGGCAAAAGCCTGAAACAGGATAAGGGTTCATGAGGTCAGGGGAAGATAACTGTTGCAATCTAGGGAGATGGTGTCAAGGATGCTGGGAGGATATTAGGGAGATGGAATTAGAGAAAAGGAGGACAAGAATGGTAGATTTCCAGGGACATAGGGCTGGATCATGAGATTGGGTTTCACAAGGAAGGAGATAGGTCATAGGCTTGGAATGGCTGGGAGTCCCCCATGCGACCCCCTCTCACCGAGGGCAGGCAGAGATGGGACTCAGCCGGGCTAGATGGCACCCCCCCAGGGGGCTGAAGGGCAGGGTCTGAGGCATCCAGGAAGCCAGAGGAGCTGAGGTAGCCATCAGTCTCGCAATCCGCTGGTTGGGGAGGGAGGGGATCAAAAAAAGGGGAAATGAAAGGGAATAGTGGCAGAGGAGGGGGCCTGCCTAAGCAAGGAGGGGCCTGGAGCTGGGGAGAGTTCCTTCCTGGAGGGAGCTTCACGGCTAGAGGTGGAAGGCAGGGTAAGTGACTGCGGTGGGGGTGAATTTCTGGGTTTGGGGCAGAGTCCAAGGTGTTCTGGGACCTATGTCTCAAGATCAGGGGTGACTTACAGGTGGTAGATGAGTAGCTGGCGTGGCGGAAAAGGAAGGGCTGGTGCTGGTCTGCCTCTGGCTCTTCAGGCTCAGGGGGGAAAACACTGGGGGGACCGGGAGCCATGGGCACAGTTGCTGGTGGAGGTCCTGGCTCTGGTGGGAGTGCCTCCAATTCCCTTGCTTTACGCAGCTTCTCACGCTTTCGCTGGATGGCGGCAACCCGTTCACGTACTGCACGGGCCACTGGCTGGTAATCGGCTTCACAGACCAAGCCCAGAGCCACCTGGAGTTGGGGTGGGGGATGAGAAACACAGTTTGGGACCCCCTCTCAAAGATCCATCAGGACACCTTCTTGGGAACTCCGGGATATGGGAGGAAGGAAACCAGCACTTACTGATGACCCACTATGTCTGCTAACTGGCAGCTCCTTACATTAGCATCATTAGATCCTCCAAACAACCTTGTGGGATAAATCTTACCATTCCATTTTAGAGATTAATGAATTGACCAGTTCATAGTTATACAGTAAGTCAGTGGTTTCCAATGGGAAGAAGAGATGTTTGGCAATATCTAGAGACATTTTCAGTTGCCACAACTCGAAGGTAGATGCTACTGAATCTAGTGAGTAGAAGCCAGGGGTTCTTCTCAGTATCCTACAATGTACAGGGCAGTCCCTAAAACAAAGATGCCAACAGTGCCAAGGCCAAGAATCCCTTGTCAGCAATGGATCAAGATTGGATCTCAGGTCAGGTTGGGCCATGATATGGAGACCTGCTCTAAATTTCTAACACATTCTCAGGTTCTTGTCCCACCGTAGGTGGTCTCCACCCTTGCAACTGTCATGTCTCTATTAAGAATCCCATACTCAGCTGGGCATGGTGGCTCACACCTGTAATCCCAGCAATTTGGGAGGCCAAGACAGGTGGATCACTTGAGGTCAGGAATTCGAGACCAGCCTGGCCAACATGGTGAAACCCCGTCTCTACTAAAAATACAAAAATTAGCTGGGCGTTGTGGCTCGTGCCTGTAATCCCAGCTACTGGGGAGGCTGAGGCAGGAGAACTGCTTGAACCCAGAAGGCAGAGGTTGCAATGAGCTGAGATAGTGCCACTGCCCTCCAGCCTGGATGACAGAGTGAGACTCCATTACTCCCCAAAAAGAATCTCATACTCCCTTCAGGACTTCCGAAGCCAGTCCCCAAGCATCTGCCCTTGAATCTTATGCCTCTCCCCTTCTACCGGCTTCCATTCATCACCTCCTCATTCCTTTTAGCCACAGGCTTAGCTGAGTGAGTAAAGGAGGTGGGGAAGGGTAACCTGATTTAAAATCTGAACCACCTCAGTTTCAATCTAGCTCTTCCACTTACCTACTTAGGGCACTGGACAAGGTATTCAACCTCTCTAAATTTCCATTTCCTTATCAACAAGTTGAGATAAAACTGCCCCCTATGCAGGATGGGTAGCAAAGATCAAATGCATGTGAAAGTGCTTTAAGCCATGTACAGATGTGGGCTATTAATGAGCTCTTACTATGTGCCAAGCACTGCCAGGGATAGAAGAATCAATAAACACAGTCTCTGTCCTCAGGGAGTTTATAGTCTAGTGGAAAAGAAAGATAGGAACTTATTCAGGTCTAAGACAGGACCGATAGTCGGGAGTGCTGTAACAGAGAACTTGCTGAAGTGGAAAGAAGCATTTAAGTTTGACTCCAGAGGGGACGGTTTCCCGAAATCAATGGTTCTGATCATATTGGAAGAAAAAGAAAAAGAACAAGGGGGAAGGAGGAAAGAAGGAAAAGATAAATTGGCAAGAAGGGCATTCCAGGAAGAACAGATCAGCTGGAGGTAAAGCAGGGATGCTGGAGGACTCAGGGCTCCCTCTGTAAAGGAAAACTGGGTGTGGGTGCAGGTAAGTTAGGGCTGGAGAGGTAGGGAGACGCTGCAGGAGATTCTGAGAGGGGTAAGGTGCCCGGCCCCCATCGCTGCCACGCCTCCTGCGCCCCATCCCTGTCGCACTATCCCCTCGGGTCAATGCCCTTTACACGTCCAGTGGCAGCACAGTCTGTCCTCCGCTCACCATCTCCTGTGCCACCTCCTCGGCCGCGTCCCGGCCCAGTTGGAACAGGAACTCGATGGCCTGGTTGTCCCGTGGGCGCCCCCCGCGCCGCGCGTCCTCCATGCGTAACCAGAGCTTGAGGCCTGGCTTCTCGCCGTCGTCCTCCTCCGCTAGTTCCACGTGCACACCGCGCTCCTCGCGGAAGAAGGCGTGGGCCAGGAGGTCCTGGATGGTGAACCTGAGGGTGACGCGAGGTGTTAGCCCAGCCCGCCGCGGCCCGCGGCCCTACTCTACCCATGCTCTGCCCTTTCACCCCCACCTCTCGTTCTTATCCGTGCGGATGCAGCCTTCAATGATCTCCTTCACCTCGGGTATCTTCACCTTGTAGAAGCTGTTCGGCTTTCTGCCCTGGGGGAAGGGGTTGCATGACACCTCCGGTCCTTTGATCCCCAGCTCTCGGCTTGACACCCCCCCACCCCTTACTCCACTCCTGCCTTAGGCAGCTGCGCGTGCAGTTGCAAAAGCCTGACTGCTACTGGAAGATGTGATTTCAAATCTCACTCCCCCGCCCAAGTATTTACAGCGTGACCTTGAACAAGTCTCCCGCTGTTTGTTCATCTGTAAATCGCAGGGTGGAACATTTGCCCCGCTCACCTCACAGGGCAGCTGGAAGGATTGGATGAGAGATGGGATGCAAAATCATTTGTGAACTCTTGGGAGCACCACACATATTATTCTAAATAGCGTGTACTGGAGTGGGTGCGTGTGCATTCAATATCCTGTGTTCACCAAGGCGACTCTGTCTAGCCTGTTTTCGTGCAGGCAAAGGGCATTGACTGCCGGCTGGCTGGGGCAGGAAAATGGGAGGTGGCCCTGGAATTGCCTTTCCCGCCAGCCCCATGCCTCTCACCGAAGTGACCTTGCGGTAGATTTGCGCGGCATTCTGGCACTCGGAGTACGGGTACTCAGAGGTGGCCATCTCCAGCATGCACATGCCAAACGCATACACGTCCACGGCCTCATCGTACTTTTCCTCGTACATCTCGGGGGCCATGAATTCCGGGGTCCCTGTAGGGTCAACAGCAGGGATCAGGTTGCTGGGCACTCTGGCCTTGTCCTTTCCATTGGGCTAGGTAGCCCCAGGCAGCCCTGCGAGTGCAAGTGACCCTGGCCCACAGTGGGGTTAAGCAGGGATGCCATAGGTCTCCTCAGGTCCCCTGTCATCTGGTAGTTCTGTGGACCTTGAAGGCCCTTGCTGAGGGGAGGGAGTACCCAGGTTCTCTTCTGAGGTGGGGGAGGAAGGAATGGCATGGACCCTCCTGGAGAGACGCACCGATGACACTCTTGGCAAAGGAGGCGCGCTTGAGCGTGGCCAGGCCCAGGTCCCCGATTTTGACGGAGCCAGTAGGGCCCGTGATAAAGACATTGTCGCACTTGAGATCCCGGTGCAGGATGGGAGGAACCCGGGAGTGTAGGAAATGAAGTCCCCGCAGGATTTGGCGGCTCCAGCGCTGAAGGACTCGCGGCTTCATCTCCCGGAACCGCCTCAGGTACCTGGGGGAGGGCACATAGCAAGGGTCCTGGTGGGGGACACGGCCAATGGGGAGGAGTCCCCCCACTGGGAAGTTCCCCCCTGCAGCACCCTGCTGCCGCCTCCACATCTTCTGCCAGCATTCTCCTAGTCTATGTCTGCCTGGCCCCAGGGAGAAACTGAGTCAGGGGGTGTGGTGGATAGACTGACGTTACCAAACGGGTTGGGAAGTAAACTGATAGATAGCGCCGCAGCCAAGGTGCTGTGGGAGCGCAGGAAGGGATGACTAACTGCCCCAAGCATGAGGGCTTCGGAGAGGAAATACTTTTGTGTTGCATCTTGAATGATGAGTAGGAGCTCAAAGGTGAAAGGGGGAAGGGATGGAGACTTCCCAGGCAGACAGGACACCGTGCTCAAAGGCACAGAAAAAGCCAGTGACAAGGCAGGGTGGGACGAGGTGCCAGGAATTTGGTGTGATTGGAACTTAGGCTGAAAATGAGGCTGTATCCTAAGGCGTTTGTGAACAGGTGAGCCTGTGTGGCCTTTATTCCAAGGCCATGGGAAACTTTGAAGGGGTTTTAAGGAGGGGAGTGACAGTTCAGATTTTCAACTGGGAAAGATCCTCCAGGCTGCAGGAAGATAGGATCACTTAGAGGGTGGCAAAGTTTGGGAAGGCCCTTCACGAGGCTGCTGCAGGGCTCCAGATCAGCGAGATGGCATTGAGGTGGTGGCATGGGTGAAGCAGTGAAAGCCAGGTGGGGAAAGGTTAAGGAAAGACTTGGGGACAGACTGATGAGGGGGCAGAGTGGAGAGAGGGGAGTCTGGGGAGACAGCCAAGTTTTTGACTGGAGTGCTGGGTGGACATTGCCACTCACCAAGGCAAAGGCTGGGTGAGAGGGAGATGATGAACCTGGTTTTACACCTGGATATTAGAGAGTTTGAGGAACCTGGGAGTTCAGGAAGCAGTGGGCACACATCCCAGTCTCCCTCTCCCCACCCACTCATGCGCAGAGCTCACGTCTTAAGTGTGCCCGAGGTCATGAGTTCGGTGACCAGCACGATGCAAACCTGGCCCCTCAGCACTGACTTCCACGAATCGTAGAAGCGGACGATGTTGGGGTGCTGCAGCCCCTTGAGCATCTCCACCTCCTCTGAGAAGCGCTGCCGCTCAGCTCTAGACAGTTTCCGAGTCTGTGGGATGGGGGACAGGTGTCATGTCAGGCCCAGGACCCCCACAGAAAGGAACAGGGACACCTGGAGTGGGGTTGGGGGAAGAGGTAAGGGTTGGAGCCCACAGATGGGGTGGGGTTAGTGGGATCACTCGCCCAGTGGGCTGCAGACCCTGAACTCTCCAACAGTCCCCCACGTAAGCTGATCCAAGGACACACCCAACCTGGGCCTGGGGCAGCCCCCTAGACCCCCTGCTGGACACAAGCTCCTTTATGCAGCCCGGTCCCGGAGCCCTGAGCTCAATAGCGCCTTTGTGGCTGCCCAGGCCGGCCATGGGGCGGGAGGGGGCACCCGGGGGCTGGCAGTGAGCAGGCAGCAGGCGGGCAGCAGGAGACCACGGGCAGGGAATTGGGGCCGGCAAGGGGGTTAGCCCCAGAAACTGGGAACTGCTAGATCCAGACAGAAGGCAGGAGGGATATGGAGGGAAGTACTGAGAAGGAAAGAAAAGATCCAGAACTAGGTGCCAAGAGGCCGCCCACCCCCATAGTTGTCCCGCCCCGGCTCCTCTCCCTCCCCTCACCCCCCAGTTTGGCTGCGTCTCCTGGCCTGGCCCAGAGCCTGGGGCGCGGCACTGGCAGGCGCAAGGGGCGAGCCCTGTGCCAGGGCTGGAGAGAGACCCTTCCCCTAGGCTCTGTCCCCCATCTGAATCCGAAGCTTCGGGCCCCAAGTTGACTGGGTTCTCCTAACCCATATGTAGCATGGGAGTGATGGGAGGAAGGTCTTCCTAAAGCCCATGGGCTTAGTGCCTTTAGATATGGGAGGGAAGGGAGAGCACAGGTAGGCAGTGGGATGAGAAGCAGAACTGGACTCACTCCAGAGCTGGGGCTCCCTATGTCTCCCTCCTCGCAGCTGTGAAGTCCAGAAGTCTGACTGCTCCAGAAGGGACTAGGGGGCCCCATTCTGCCACAACTGCCCTAAATCTTTTAGAGTTGGAGAGGACCCTTGCCCAGCTCCTGGCTTCCCACATCCCAGCCTCCTGGTCTGCAAATAGGTGGGGACGGGGATGAGTGAGGGGATCAAGAGGACCAGGGTCATAACTGAGGATCTCAGGACTTAGGGGAGAGGAAGGGATTGTGGGTACCCACCAGCAGGAAACTGACCTAAACTGGATCCCCTGCCCAACTTCCCATCCTGTCTTCCACCTCTCAGGGTTGAGTATGGAGACTTTAAAGTGAGAATGTTCATACCCATGGAGGAGTCACCAGACACCACCTGCCTCAGTCTCTCCTTCTGCAGCCCAGAGTCAGCCAGATCAGTCAGGGCAAAGACAGCAGAGGTGTCTATAGACATTTGGAAAAATATATCCTTCCCTTGATGCTGTCTCCCCCACCCTCTGTCTCTCATCCTAAGACCTCCAGAGTCCCATCCCAAGGTGCCACCGAGGGGGCTCCCAGCCGCACCTGCAGCTCACACCAGGCCACCTCCACTGTGGTGTCGGTGTCTAGCCCTCGATACACCGTCTTGAAGGAGCCACGTCCAATCTCGATGTCAAACTTGAGGTATCGGCCATCGGGGGACGTTGCCACAGCCTGGGTCTCCATGTCCTCCTTTTCTTCCTGCTCCCGCCGCCGCTCTAGGGCCACAGCTTCAGGGACCCTCAGCGGCTCCCTGGACCCCGGGTCCACTGCAGAGTCCGGAAGCTTGGGACGCGCGGAGTCTTCTGCAGCCTTCACAGGGGCTCCCTCGGTCCACGTGCCCTCGGGGATTTCTTTGGAGCTAGGCGGTGGGCTCCTTGCGGGGCCAGGACCAGAGGAGTCCGGAGAATCGGGGGGTTCCGGAGCGGGTGAGGGTGGCAGGGACCAAGAGTTCAGCAGCCCCAAGTCGACTGAGCTACGGCGGCTGAGACGAGAAGAGCGCGGCCGAGGCTCAGCCTTCCCGGAGAAGCGGCGCGCTCGGCGAGGAGGGGGCCCGAGGCGGGGCTGTCCCGTGGTGGCAAGAGGCGGCGGGGGCCGCAGCGCCAGGTCGGCCTCAGTCTGGGACATAGGGACGGTGGTCTCCGTGGCCGGGGATGCCAACATGAGGAAGAGCAAGGCACCGAAGGGTAGAAAACCAGACGGCTGGAGAGCAGGCGGTCTGACAGGCAGACCCGCTGGGTGCGCAGCGCTCCGGCTGAGCGGCTGGGGCCCCAGCCCCCGGCTCGGCCCGGCCCCGCCCCTGACCCCGCCCCACGGCCCGCCCTTGCCCCCCACGGCCGCCCCTCCGAGCGGCTCCCGCCGTGCGGATCCCCGCGAACAGCCCCTCACCTTAGTCACCGCCCCGCCCAGCCGCGTCCCCCTCTTTCCCGAGCCCCGGGCCGCAGTGTCACTCTGCGGCCAGAAGTGAGTGGGAGACCGCGTTGCGTCCTCCCGCACTAAGAGTGCACAAACCTGTTTGTGCGCGGGGGAGTGCAGGAGAGGAAGACACTCGGATCCTAGTGGGGGATTACTTAGGGGTAGGCTACCACCCGCCTGCACACCCCAGATAAGGCAGCACCACCCCCTCCTAACTGTCCGGAGTAGCCCCAGGCCGAACATACAGAGAGGACAGTGGAAAGGTCTGACATTGTTGTCCCTCTGGTCTGAATAGGGAATGGGTGTGTGCTCCCCAGGATAAGTCCCTCCCCCAAACTGCCCGGTCATCCATCCCCTCCAGGCCACCTTGGCCGCAGCCTAGTCCTGGCCAGAGTGGCTGTTTTTGCAATGTGGGCTCTCCTTCCTCCCTTTCTGTTTGCCAAAGTCTCCAATAAACCAAAGTCCACATCCGGCTTACCCCCTCAGCTCCCCTTGGCCACAGTTACCCCACCCAGACCAGATGGATGGAGGGAGGGGCTTCAGAATAGTTCAGGACTTCCATAGGGGAGACGGTGAGGGAAGGGGGAGCCCTTAAGTGACTCCAATTCAGAGAGAAAGCAGTCTGTCCCCAAGCTGTGTTCCATCAGCACTCCTCCACACAGCCCACCCAGCAGATGTAAAACCACAGGCTCACTGGAGCCCGCAGGGCCCTGGAGGACCTTTTCTTCTACAAAAGCCATAAGCTTTCTTTTCTCTCCCCTCTCCCAGGCTGGGATTTACTCAGGTGGCAACACTTCACAGCCCTCCCCATCCCCATTCCAGTACTGTAGTAATTTAAGAGGCAGGCAGTGGGAGTTGAGATTTTAATATCATAAATCGGTGTCGAGCCACACCTCTCACTGCCAGGCCCGTGGGCCTCCTATCTTCATATTGCCTGGAAGGCTGCCTGCAGCCAGGGCTTCCCCCATCCCCTGGGAAGGATCCAGCACCAGCCTGAGAAGGGAGGCAACAGCAGCTAAAGGGGTGGGAGGAGGAGGAGACAGAAGCATGTGCTGCAGGTGCACGTGTGTTATGTACTTACATGTGTGCACACATATAAAGTGTCAGGTTTACAGACCCTGGCTCAAGGACAGTCTAGGATGGAAAGGAGGTAGGGCAACAAGAAGCACATCTTTCCTCCCTGGTGCTTCAGCCTCACCCTATCCAAGGGACAGACATATGGGGTGTGAGAAACCCATCCCCAGGTCCCAGCCTTCAGGACTGGAGCCCTTTTGAGTCTGCTGGAGTCACAGATCCAGTCTTTGGGGGACACTGGGTCTGTCTCCTTTTGAAAGCCCTGGAAAGGTGGGAGGTAAGAAGTAAAGGGAGACAGGTCCCTGCTAGAAGAACTTGACGCCTCGGCCATCGCTGACGGTGATGATCTCGGCCTTGTGTTCCTGCTGTAGGGCCTGCAGAGCCCGCAGTAGAGTGGCCTCATCCAGCCCATGGAACTCTGAACAGGGAGAGATGGGCAGTCAGAGACAATCAGCTCCTGGGGCCCAAGGCCTCTGAGGAGAGTGGTCTGGCTGGAAGCTGAGACCTCCCAGAGGCAGGGTATGCATATGCCATCTATACTGCTGCAGCTGCTACCCACACTTCCCAGGCACTCCTTAGCATTAAGGGGTAGAAGAAAGCCTGAATCAGCATGAAATGAGTTTGTGCTTATTTCCCCCTTCCTGGTTCTCCTCTCAGACTCAACCTCCCCCACACCTCCCATTTGTGTCTGATGCTCAAGAATGACACCATCTGCTTTAGGGCCACAAAGAGGCCATGAAAATCAGGCCTAGGGAGATCGGAGCCATTGTCACTAGACACTGACCCTAGAGGACCAATCCTAACACAAAGAATATAGCCACTACCCCTGGCCAGGAGACTGTTAAACTCTAGCACTGATATCTGCCCTTTTTCTAGTTAAAAGCTGGGAGCACAGGCCAGGTGCAGTGGCTGACGCCTGTAATCCCAGAACTTTGGGAAGCTGAGGCGGGAGGGTCAGGGGTTGAGATCAGGAGTTCTAGATCAGCCTGGCCAACATGGAGAAACCCTGTCTCTACTAAAAATACAAAAAATTAGCTGGGCATGGTGGCAGTCCCGTGTAATCCCAGCTGCTCAGGAGGCTGAGGCGGGAGAATCACTTGAACCCGGGAAGTGGAGGTTGCAGTGAGCCAAGATCGCGCAACTGCACTCCAGCCTGGGCGACAGAGCAAGACTCCGTCTCAAAAAAAAAAAAAAAATTTGGGAGCCAATGGCTAGCTGAGTATGTGGAGATATGGTAAGATACTGCAGGGAGATGTGGGAGGCAGCACACAAGCCCTGACAGGCTTGCTTACCTCACCCCCTGCGGGGGCTCAGCTAAGTCAGGGAACCTGCTTTCTGAGGAAGCCTCCAACTTTGCCCAGCCTGAGTGGTGGGCTGGGCAAGGCTACAGTGCCGAAATCATGGGGTGATGGTGGGAGTAGCAAGCAGAGACCTGCAGGGCAGGAGGGGGAATAGCCAAGAGCTGTAAACTCTGCTAGGGCAGCCAGGGCCTGGCAGAAAGGGGAGACATCCCCTATGATCCCAGCTAAGATCGAAACTTGTGGTGATCCAGAGGATCAGAATATGGAGTCAGAGAAAAAGAACAAGAGTGTTTACGCTATGTAAAAATCAAACACTATACAAATCCTTGCCTGGCCAGAAACCAAATTATTTAAATGGGCTGGGGGTGTTGCCCAATCTCTTCAGTTGACACCCACAAATCTTGAGTCCTCTAGAAGAGTAAAAGGTGGAAGAGAGCCTGAGTCAGCAAGGAATGAGATTTCAAGCTTAATCCCCTGCCCTTGTTCCTCATTCGGCATCTACAGCAGATGCCGAATGAAGAAAGTTTATTTATAATACTTTATTATTATTATTATTATTTTCTGAGATGGAGTCTCACTCTGTCATCAAGGCTGGAGTGCAGTGGTGCGATCTTGGCTCACTGCAACCTTTGCCTTCGGGTTCAAGTGATCCTCCTGCTGCAGCGTCCCAAGTAGCTTGGATTACAAGCATGTACCACCATGCCCGGCTAATTTTTGTATTTTTAGTAGAGACGGGGTTTCACTATGTTGGCCAGGCTGGTCTGAACTCCTGACCTCAGGTGATCCACCCGCCTCAGCCTCCCAAAGTGCTGGGATTACAGGCGTAAGCCACTGCGCCCAGCCTATTGTTATTCTTTAAGATAGGGTCTTGCTCTGTTGCCCAGGCTGGAGTGCAGTGGTGTGATCATAGCTCACTGCAGCCTTGACCTCCTGGGCTCAAGCAATCCTCCCACCTAAGCCTTCTGAGTAGCTGAGACTACTTACACCACCATGCCCAGCTGATTTTTAAATTTTTTGTAGAGAAAGGATCTCCGTATGCTGCCCAGGCTGGTCTCAAACTCCTGGTCTCAAGAAATCCTCCTGCCTTAGCCTCCCAAAGTGCTATGATTACAGGCACGAGCCACTGTGCCCAGCTGAAAAGTGAAATTCTTAACTTTTCATGGGTCATAGATGCCCTTGGAAATCTTATAATATCTATCCCTAGAAAAATGCACATGCATCCACAAAAATACAATTTGGGATTTTTTGCATGTGAATTCAGGTGGCTTATGGAATCCTTGGACATGGGTTAAGAACTTAGAATTGCTTGAACCTAGGAGGCGGAGGTTGCAGTGAGCAGACTGTGCCACTGCACTCCAGTCTCGGTGACAGAGTGACTCTGTCTCAAAAAGAAAAAAAAAAAAAAAACACAGGTGGGGCACGGTGGCTCATGCCTCTAATCCCAGCACTTTGGGAGGCCAAGGCAGGCGGATCAAGAGGTTAGGAGTTCAAGACCAACCTGGCCAACATGATGAAACCCCATCTCTACTAAAAATACAAAAAATTAGCCAGGCATGGCGGCGTGCACCTGTAATCCCAGCTACTCGGGAAGCTAAGGCAGGAGAATCGCTTGAACCCAGGAGGCGGAGGTTGCAGTGAGCCGAGACTGCACCATTGCACTGCAGCCTGGGTGACAGAGCAAGACTCCATATCAGAAAAAACAAAAACAAAAACAAAACAAAACAAAACAACAAAAAATGAACTGTGGGTGGGAAGGGAAAGGCATTACCCTCATTCTCTGTGTCTTCCCCGTTAGTTAGTTCATACAGGGTAAAGACGGAGTTGTTCTGGCCACTCCTGGAAACCTGTGAACACAGAGAATGAGGAGTGAATTAGAACCAAGAATCTCCTGGGAGACAGTAAATTCATCAGCTCCACCCCTCTGGTCCAGGAATGATACCTATTCCTAAACCAGGACTCACTGTCACCTCTGCAGAGTGGCCTAAAAACCATAAACCCTACAAGTGCTATATTTATATGTGTACACACTCATTTGGAACCACTAAACCACAGGTCTTCACGTGTCTTGAGGAGTGACCTCGACCTCTCATTCTGGTTGTTTTCCTGTTCAAGAATGGATGCTGTGTATTTGTTATATTTAGAATGTTGATGCTTCTTACCCTCTTCTCTTCCTTGGGAATGTTTGGGGCTGGTGGTTTAGGAGGAAGGGTATTCTGTCCCCACACCCACACTGGTTCAGAATATCTCATTCATGTTGTGGACAGTCCCATAAGGGTGAAGTGGGGGAGGGGCCCCAGGTTTTTTCCCTTCCTTTCCCCATTTATCTCCTGTGGCCAGAGGCTCCAGCCAACAATAGCACTCAGGGTTCCCAGTTCTGCATTCTCCAAATATGGCCTCACATAGCCCCTGGCCTCCTACAGGCAAAAAGAGGGAGGTCCTACACAGCCAAAGGCATTGAGTCACTGAAAGAGGTTTGCCTGGAAGGCCTACACTTCCTCTTTCTGCCCCCTCCCCATTTTGCTCAGTCTGGATCTGGGGACACCAGGTATCTGCTAGGCCCTAATATAGTTATCCTTTGCCATGGGTCACTGTTGAATACTTGGCAGCAGGATGATCTCACCCACTGATAGATGAGTTTCCCCCATTCTTCTGGCCTCCGCCACATGATCAGGAAGCTAGACTTGCTCTTATCCAACCACTCGAGGTTCCCTGTAAAACAGATTACTTATGAAAGCATAACCAAGCGCAGTGGCTTACACCAGTAATCCCAGCACTTCGGTAGGCCAAGGCGGGAGGATCACTTGAGCCCAGAGGTTTGAGACTAGCCTGGGCAACATAACGAGACCCTGTCTCTACAGAAAATACAAAACATTAGTCAGGTGTGTGGTGACACATGCCTGTGGTCTCAGCTACTCAGGATCACCTGAGCCCAGGAAGTCAAGGCTGCAGTAAGATATGACTGAGCCACTGCACTCCAGCCTGGGTGACAGAGTGAGACCCTATCTCCCCACGCCCAAAAAAAAGCATCATGACCTAAAAAGAAACAAAGAGGCAAATAAAATACCAAGATGGGACAGAGTAGAAGAGACTCAGCTTTCAGAGAGATTCAATATTTATTTTACTATTATTATCTACAAGGTACTCATCCTTCTTCCACTGCTCTTCAGGTTTAGTGCACAGAGATTTCAATTTTGTGTACAAAGAAGAAGAAAGGACTTGGGAACTGGGCTGCCTACTTCACAGAAGACTCTGGCCTTCAAGCCAGGAGAGAGAAAAAGTTATTAAAGGGAAAAAGAGTTATCCTAATTTGCCCTCAGGAAAATCCAACTAGGAAGAAAAATAAGGAATCTGGGGAACTGAACCCACCTTTCTTCCTCAGTTCCTCTAATACAATCTGGATCGACTCCACAGGAAGCTTTCCTGGTTTAAGGTTAAGGGAATGGCATACACGAGTTGGGTAGGATAAAAATTCTCAGAGCCAGTCCCATGTTGAGAAACACCTGCCCCTTCCTCTCCCACACACATATGTGTGCAATTTCCCAACATGATATGAATTGTCATTTCCTGGATATTCAAAGGAGGAAGGTAAAGAGAAACTCTTCCAATTAAAAGGAGCTTTATGTGATTGTGCCACTGCATTCCAGCCTGAGTAAGAGAGCAAGACCCTGTCTCCAAAAAAAACAGCTTTAGAAAATGAAAGGTACTGTCATTCCTCACCCTCTGTCTGTTGCCTTCCTTCAGCTTTTCTCCACAGATATTTAGGGATGAATCAGGCAGCAAAAACAAATGACCCTTACTTCCTGGCAGGAGAGGGGCAGAGAAAATAATTAAAGGTAGTTACCCAAATCTGAGCCTCATACAGAAAAGGATGGGAGATACAGTCAAAAAGGTTTAGGTTGAAAAGCTTGGAACTTGGCTTCAGGGCAGAAATTCTAAGACCTTAATGACATCCAAGCAGTCATCACTGCCAAGAACAAGAGGGTCTGGTACTGCATTTGGGGTGTAAAAAATGTCAGCTACACATTTTCACTCCTTAAGCCCAATTTGGGTAGGAATCTGCCTACCATGGGTAAAGGGGAGCTGGCAGGGCGTGGGGAGGGGGGAGGTGGGGGGCGTCTGGGCATGTGGGAAAGCGCAGAAGTACATCAGTTTGGGCTGTGGAAAAGCCTGAGGGAGGATACGCTGTAGCTTGACGTTGTTGAAGAGCGGGCTCTCCTGAGCTTCCATCACCGTCATGCTGGACTGTTTGTGCAGGCGGCAAAAGGACAGGACCAGCGAGCACCAGGCGGCCAGCTGCTTCTGCCGAGTGTCCACATTCGGTTGTAACCTGCCGGGTGAAGGGAGTGGGGCGCAGAATTAGAGGGCGAGAGGCAGCACTTGCCCGGGACGCGTTTCGGGAAGAAAGTAAGGGACTGAGGAGCTTGGCGGCCGGGTCTTTTTTCCCCCTCCCCATTTGAAGCATCAGGGCTGAGCCCACGGTCCACGGGAGGGGAGGGAGGCACAGCGGGGCTTCTTGGGGTCTGAGCCTCACGTAAAGAAGGGTGGGAAGCGATACTGCCACGGCCACTCGAAACTCATCGCCATCGTAGTAGCCCAGGAAACCCGGAAGCTACCGGCTAAGGACTTCCGGCCTTCGCTTCCGCGCGTCCGGTCAGAAAGCAATGCAGAAAGGTTCCGGATGTCTTTCTGGAAAGAGGAAGAGCTGCAGGAGGAGTCCTCGTCATCAGCCAGTCCTTCGCTGTTATCCTAAAAAGCCGTGTCTTTTGGAGCAGGAAGAGTCCTGGGAAGTCTTCTGGTTCAACCCCAGAGAAAGGTCATGGCTTCCCCAAAGCGGCGAATTTTTGTTGCTGAAGTAGAACGGCAAATAGAGCCCAGATCTCCAGATCCCAGCCTACCTTTGTTTCCTCTATGCTGGACTTCTTTTAATATTAATATTTCTGTGAATTACCATTTAATTTGATCAACTCACAATTACCCAAGCTCCTCAATTGCAGTGTCCTTTGTTTTATTTTTAATTATTTATCTATTTATTTATCTTTTAGACAAGGTCTCCCTTTGTTGCCCAGGCTGGAGTACTGTGGCACAATCACAGCTCACTGCAGCCTCTACCTCCCAAGCTGTGGCGATTGTCAGGCTTCAGCCTCCTGAGTAGCTGGGATTACAGGTGCACACCACCGCACCCAGTTATTAAATACATTTTGTTGTTGTTGTTTTGGTAGAGACGCGGGTCTCGCTCTGGTGCCCAGGCTCGTGTCAAACTCCTGGGCTCAAGTGATCCTCCTGCCTCGGCCTCCCAAAGTGCTGGGACTACAGGCGTGAGTTAATGCTCCCAGCAACCCGGCTAATATTTTCTAGAGATGGGCACTCACTATGTTGGCCTAGGTTGGTCTCAAAACTCCTGGGCTCAAGCAATCTCCAGACCTCAGCCTCCCAAAGGGATAACAGGTGACCAACCCAGCCCTCCAATTTCCTTTGACTCCACCATTCCTCAAGGCTCCTGCAGCACCAATGGGAGCACACTTTGTAGCTTGAATCACTAGAGACAGCTCTACTTCCATAATTCAGAGCTGCAGTCTTTGACCACAGCCACCTATCTCTCACCTCTGCCATGACCTCGCCTTTCTTGTCTCAAGACTTAGGACCCATTTTGGTTTTATCTGACTCCTTAGCCTAAACTACTCAGTTCTGTCCCCTTACCTACCTACCTACAGGTCAGTTCCCAAACCAATGATCGTTGCTCCATGTCCCCCACCTCTTTTTTTCACTCCTGGGCTCTGGAGTATTGCTGGAAGAAAAATAACCAGAGCATGTTTGCCAAGCCCCAGATTCCCTGACTAGCCTCACTGCCAGGCTCTAAGGGCAGCTCCGTGATCCTTTGTCTTTTATTGACTCCCTGTCACCCTCAAGATAACTATTCAAACTTTTCCACGTTCATCAAGCCACTCCACCTGTCCCCATCTCTCTGCTTTCTGTGGAATGCCTTTCCTTCCTGCTTTATGAGATTGAGGCTATGCATGTGAGCCCTTTAAGTTTTCCCTCTGTCCGTCTCTATACTTGATTCATCACTCAAAAATTTCCTCCACTTTTACTCCTTCCTTTTTTTTTTTTTTTTTTTTTTGAGATGGAGTCTCAAACTATTGCTGGGCTGGAGTGCAGGGGCTTGATCTTGGTTCACTGCAACCTCTGCCTCCCTGGTTCAAGCGATTCTCCTGCTTCAGCCTCCCGAGTAGCTGGGATTACAAGCATGAGCCACCATGCCCAGCTAATTTTTTTATTTTTAGTAGAGACGGGGCTTCACCATGTTGGTCAGGCTGGTCTCAAACTCCTGACCTCAAGTGATCTGCCCACCTCGGCCTCCCAAAGTGCTGGGATTATAGGCATGAGCCACTGCACCCAGCCTACTCCCTACTTTTGGACTCAGAAGAAGTGTTGCACCTTTTGGCATATGTTCTTGCCTCCCCTTTTCAACTTCCTCCAGGACTTCTCTATCATCTTCCTTCTCTCCCTTGCCCTTAGCTCCTCTCCCGTATGCTATAAACATGTGCAGGTCTTCCTTAATTAAAAATATTTAATCCCTGGGCCAGGCGCCGTGGCTCACGCCTATGATCTCAGCACTTTGGAAGGCCGAAGCAGGTGCATCACACGAGGTCAGGAGTTGTTCAAGACCAGCCTGGCCAACATGTTGAAACCCCGTCTCTACTAAAAAATACAAAAACTTAGCTGGGCGTGGTGGTGGACACCTGTAATCCCAGCTACTTGGGAGGCAGAGGCAGGAGAATCACTTGAACCTGGGAGGCGGAGGTTGCAGTGAGCTGAGATCACACCATTGCACTCCAGCCTGGGCAACAAGAGCGAAACTCCATCTCAAAAATAGTAATAATATTTACATCCCTTGGCATCATAGCAAGACTCCATCTCCACAAAAAATTTTAGAAATTACCTAGGCATTGTGACACATGCCTGTAGTCCCAATACTTTGGGATGCTGAGACAGGAGGATTGCTTGACCCCAGGAGTTTGAGGCTGCAGTGTGGTGTGATCGCACCACTGCAATCCAGCCTGGATGACACAGCAAGACCCTTTCTCTTAAAAAAAAAAAAAAGTATAGGCCGGGCATGGTGGCTCACACCTGTAATCCCAGCACTTTGGGAAGCTGAGGCGGGCAGATCATTTAAGATCAGGAGTTCGAGAACAGCCTGGGCAACATGGGGAAACCCTGTCATTACTAAAAGTACAAAAATTAGCTGGATGTGGTGGTGCACACACCTGTAATCCCAGCTATAGAGAAGGCTGAGGCACAAGAATTGCTTGAACCCAGGAGGTCGAGGTTGCAGTGAGCCTAGATCACACCACTACACTCCAGCCTGGGAGACAGAACCAGACTCTGTCAAAAATATAAATAAATAAAAAAGTACAAACCTTGACCTTGCCATCTCAATTTTCTGTCTGATTTCCAACCTTTCCCTCACCCAAATCCTTCATGTGCGCAATTCCTATGACCTTAGTCTCTGAGTAAAAGAAAATAAAAGAAACAAAAGACCAGCTGCAGTGGCTCACGCCTGTAATCCCAGCACTGTGGGAGGCTGAGGTGGGTGAACCACTTGAGGTCAGGAGTTGAAGACCAGCCTGGCCAACGTAGTGAAACCTTGTGTCTACTAAAAATACAAAAAATTAGCCGGGCATGGTGGTGCACGCCTGTAATCCCAGCTACTCAGGAGGCTCAGGCCAGAGAATTGCTGGAACCCGGGAGGCTGAGGTTACGGTGAGCTTAGATCACGTCACTGCACTCCAGCCTGGGCGACAGAGTGAGACTCTACCTCAAAAAAACAAAAAAGAAATTAAAAAAAAAAAGGTAAAAACACCATGCACTGTACTTAGTCCACAGAATGACCAACAAATGTTTGTTAAATGAATGAATGAATGAACTATTCGGTTGATAATACCTTCTCAAAGCTCACTATTTCCTTTGCCTTTATGGCACTCCTTTTTCTTGAGATTGAGTTTTGCTCTTATTGCCCAGGCTAGAGTGCAATGGCAAGATCTTGGCTCACTGCAACCTCCGCTTCCCGGGTTCAAGCAATTATCCTGCCTCAACCTCCCGAGTAGCTGGGATTACAGGCATGCGCCATCACACGCAGCTAATTTTATATTTTTAGTAGAGACAGGGTTTCTCCATGTTGGTCAGGCTGGTCTCAAACTCCCAACCTCAGGTGATCCGCCTGCCTTGGTCACTGGCCCGGCCTTTTTTTTTTTTTTTTTTGAGATGGAGTCTCGCTCTGTCGCCCAGGCTGGAGTGCAGTGGTGTGATCTCGGCTCACTGCCACCTCTGCCTCCCGAGTTCAAGCAATTCTCCCTGTCTCAGCCTCCTGAGTAGCTGAGATTACAGGCACCGCCACCAGGCCTGGCTAATTTTTTTTTTTTCTTTGAGACGGAATCTCACTCTGTTGCCCAGGTGCCCGGGTTAGAGTGCAGTGGCACGATCTCGGCTCACTGCCAGCTCCACCTCCTGGGTTCACACCATTCTCCTGCCTCAGCCTCCTGAGTAGCTGGGACTATAGGTGCCCACCACCAAGCCTGGCTAATTTTTTGTATTTTTAGTAGAGACGGGGTTTCACCCTGTTAGCCAGGATGGTCTCGATTTCCTGACCTCATGATCTGCCTGCCTCGGCCTCCTAAAGTGCTGGGATTACAGGCATGAGCCACCACGGCTGGCCTTTGACCCTCTTTTATTTTTGTTCTGCTATTACGTCTCTGATCTTCCCTCCATCGCTCTTTTATTTATTTATTATTTATTTATTTATTTTTGAGATGGAGTCTTGCTCTGTCACCCAGGCTGGAGTGCAGTGGTGCAATCTTGGCTCACTGCAACCTCCACCTCCTGGATTCAAGCGATCCTCCTGCCTCAGCCTCTCCAGTAGCTGGGACTACAGGTGCGTGCCACCATGCCCGGCTAATTTTTTGTATTTTTAGTAGAGACGGGGTTTCACCCTGTTAACCAGGATGGTCTCGATCTCCTGACCTCGTGATCCACCTGCCTCGACCTCCCAAAGTGCTGAGATTACAGGCGTGACCCCACCGTGCCCGGCCTATATATTTGTTTTTTGAGACTGCATCTTACTCTGTTGCCCAGGCTGGAGAGTGCAGTGGCATGATCTTGGTTCACTGTAATCCAATCTCCTAGGCTCAAGCGATCTTCCCATCTCAGCCTTTTGAGTAGCTGGGACTACAGGCATGCACCACCACACCTGGCTAATTTTTAAAATTTTTATAGAGATGGGTTTTTGCCATGTTGCCCAGGCTGGTCTCGAACTCCTAAGCTCAAGCAGTCCTCCTGCCTCAGCCTCCTAGTGCTGGGATTACAGGCATAAACCACTGCGCCCAGCCCTTTTCTCATTCTTTAAGTGTGATGTTTCCTAAGAGTGTAATCTCAGCCTTCTTCTTTTCTTTCTTTCTTTTTTTTTTTTTGAGATGAAGTCTCGCTCTGTGTCCCAGGCTGGAGTGCAGTGGCACAATCTTGGCTCACTGCAACCTCTGCCTCCAGGGTTCAAGCAATTCTCTTGCCTCAGCCTCTGTAGAAGCTGGGATTACAGGCGCACACCACCACACCTGACTAATTTTTATATTTTTGGTAGAGACAGGGTTTCATCATGTTGGCCAGGCTGGTCTTGAACTCCCGACCTCAGGTGATATGCGCGTGCCTTGGCTTCCCAAAGTGCTGAGATTACAGGCGTGAGCCATTGCTCCCGGCCAACCTTCCTGTTTTCAATGAACCATTCTGTCTTAGAGTTCTCATCCATCTAATGCCTTTACAGCTCACTTCTGTGCAGGAGACTCCCACACCTGTATTTCCAGACCCAACCTCTTTCCACTCCCATCACCCCCATTTCTAACTCTCTATGGAACATAACAGCTTGTTCCACTATTACCTTATAATTGTACATTCTTTTCTTTAGGACAGTTCCTCCTCCTCAATGCTTCTTTTCTATTATTACTGTCATCATTGTCCTAGTAACTCAGGTCCAAAGCCTGAGTCACCCCTAACCTCTCCTCTCCCTCAGCCCTGGCCTCTCCCTCCAGTTTTATCCAAGTCCTGTTAATTTCCTCCCTAGGGGAGAGAGTAGAAAGGGAGGTGAATTAGGAAATTATTACAATAATCTAGGCTTGAGAAAATGACATGGAGCAAAGGAGTATTGAATGGGGAAGTGGAAAATATTCCCTGAAATATTTTGAGTTTTTACCTGAAATAAAGGTTTGCTTTATTTCCATGAATGTATCTGTCTTCCCTAAAGGTATATCTACTCCCTTCATGGCATGTATTTGCTTTCATGCATTTTATTAATCTACATCAAGGGTCTGTTGGTATTTTATTTTTGTATTTTAATTTTTTTTAGAGACAGGGTTGCCCGTGTTGGAGTGCAGTGGCCCAATCATACCTCACCATAACCTTGAACTCCTGATCCTCTCCACTCAGCCTCCCAAGTAGCTGGAACCACAGACATATGCCACTACACCCAGCTGAGTTCTTGTTTGTTTGTTCGTTTGTTTTTGAGACGGAGTCTCACTCTGTTGCCCAGGTTGGAGTGTAGTGGCGTGATCTTGGCTCACTGCAACCTCCGCCTCCCAGGTTCAAGTGATTCTCCTGCCTCAGCCTCCTAAGTAGCTGAGACTACAGGCACATAGCACCACACCCAGCTATTTTTTTTTTTTTTTTTTTTTTTTGAGATGGGGTCTCACTCTGTCGCCAGGTTGGAGTGCAGTGGCGCAACTGCAACCTCTGCCTCCTGGGTTCAAGTGATTCTCCTGCCTCAGTCTCCTGAGTAGCTGGGACTACAGGCGCGTGCCACCACACCCGGCTAATTTTTTGTATTTTTAGTAGAGGCGGGGTTTTACCGTGTTAGCCAAGATGGTCTCAATCCCCTGACCTCGTGGATCCACCAGACTCGGCCTCCCAAAGTGCTGGGATTACAAACATGAGCCACTGTGCCAGCCTTTTTTTTTTTTTTTTTTTTTTGAGACGGAGTTTTGCTCTGTTGCCCAGGCTGGAATGCAGCGTTGCGATCTCAGCTCACTGCAGCCTCTGCCTCCCAGGTTCAAGCAATTCTTCTGCCTTAGCCTCCGGAGTAGCTGAGATTACAGGCATGCACCACCACACCCAGCTAGTTTTTGTATTTTTGGTAGAGTCGGGATTTCACCATGTTAGCCAGGCTGGTCTCGAAGCCCTGAGCTTAGGTGGTCCGCCTGCCTCAGCCTCCCAAAGTACCGGGATTACAGGCGTGAGCCACCGTGCCTGGCCTAATTTTTGTATTTTTAGTAGAGATGGGGTTTCAGGCCGGGCGCGGTGGCTCACACCTGTAATCCCAGCACTTTGGAAGGCCGAGGCAGGCAGATCACCTAAGCTCAGGAGTTTGAGACCAGCCTGGTCAACTCAACATGGTGAAACCCCATCTCTACTCCAAATATGACAATTAGCTGGGCATGGTGGTACATGCCTGTAGTGCTAGCTACTTGGGAGGCTGAGTCACAAGAATCACGTGAACCAGGGAGGCAGAGGTTGTGGTGAGACAAAATTGCACCACTGTACTTTAGCCTGGGTGACAGAGCGATGCTCTGTCTCAAAAAAAAAAAAAAAAAAGAGATGGTGTTTTACCAGGTTGGTCTCAAATTTCTAACCTCAAGTGATCCACCCACTTCAACCTCCCAAAGTGCTGGGATTACAGGCATGAGCCACCTCGCCCTGCCTGTGTTTTGTTTTTGTGTAGAGACATGGTCTCACTATGCTACTCTGTCTAGTCTTGAACTCCTGGCCTCAGGTGATCCTCCCACCTCAGCCTCCCAAAGCACTGGGATTACAGGTATGAGCCACCATACCTGGCCTCTCCCTCCCATTTTTAATCCTATCTCTGCTTTATACTTATTTTCCATTTCCCCATTCAATACTTCTTTGCTCCATGTCCTCGTTTTCTCAGGTTTGGATTATTGCAATAATTTCCTAATTCACCTCCCTTTCTACTCTTTCCCCTAGGAGAACGTACTCCAACTATGACCTAGTCATCTACCAACTCTGCAGTCACCCTCCTGTGATCACGTCCCTTGTGATCTTCTCAGCCAGATGTGATCCCTTTTTCCCTCCAACTCAGATAACATTTGGTTTGTATCCCTAGCATGATTCTCATTATACTTTTTTTTGTTTGTTAATGTGTATATATGTCAACTTTCTCACTAGATGAAAGCCACTGCCGGGCGCGGTGGCTCAAGCCTGTAATCCCAGCACTTTGGGAGGCCGAGACGGGTGGATCACGAGGTCAGGAGATCAAGACCATCCTGGCTAACACGGTGAAACCCCGTCTCTACTAAACATACAAAAAAAAAAAACTAGCCGGGCGAGGTGGCGGGCGCCTGTAGTCCCAGCTACTCCGGAGGCTGAGGCAGGAGAATGGCGTAAACCCGGGAGGCGGAGCTTGCAGTGAGCTGAGATCCGGCCACTGCACTCCAGTCCGGGCGACAGAGCGAGACTCCGCCTCAAAAACAAAAAAAAAAAGAAAGCCACTAAGGGCAGGAAATCAGACTCTATCTAACTTATCTTTCCAACATAATATACCACACAGTGTCTTTTTTTTTTTTTTGAGACGGAGTCTCACTGTCGCCCAGGCTGGAGTGCAGTGGCATGATCTCGGCTCACTGCAACCTCTGCCACCTGGGTTCAAGTGATTCTCCTGCCTCAGCCTCCAGAGTAGCTGGGATTACAGGTGCCTGCCACTGCAACTGGCTAAGTTTTGTATTTTTAGTAGAGATTAGGGTTCACCGTCTTGGTCAGGTTGGTCTCCATCTCCTGACCTCGTGATCTACCTGCCTCGGCCTCCCAAAGTGCTGGGATTACAGGCGTGAGCCACCGCGCCCAGCCCACCCTGTGCTTCTTCAGGGACTTTCCTTCTTGTTGAAATATCTGCCTCCTTGAGTATTAGCCGGGTGTGGTGGCAGGTGCCCGTAGTCCCAGCTACTCAGGAGGCTGAGGCAAGAGAATGGCGTAAACCCGGGAGGCGGAGCTTGCAGTGAGCCAAGATTGTGCCACTGCACTCCAGCCTGAGCAACAGAGTGAGACTCCGTCTCAAAAAAAAACCCCAAAAATTAGCTGGGCATGGTGGCACACACCTGTGGTCCCAGCTACTTGGAAGTCTGAGGTGGGAGGATCCTTGAGCCCAGGAGGTTGAGGCTGCAGTGAGCCATGTTTGTGCCACTGCACTCCAGCCTGGGTGACAGAGTGAGACTTTGTTTCAAAAAACAAACAAACAAACACACAAGGAACTGTTCGCTGTGGAGATGGCAGTTTTCTGACCCCAGGGTCCAGTGCTCTTCAGCCTTGAGCTTCTTCCAGATCACATACGTCTCCTGATTGCTGGCTTTAGCGGACACCAGGGGGCAGTGTGTTGCTAGGCTGTAGGCCACACCCAGTCCAGGACAATGTAGGATGAGGGCAAGGGACGTGGAGGGGGGTTGTGAACCTAGTAAAGGAAGCCCCCACTGCTTTCTCCCACAGTTGTGAGGTCCTTAGGAATGGATTCTTGTTGCTCAGTCAGGGTTCCTCTTCTCAGGCCCTGGGAGTAAACTGAGGCACAAAGAAGGGGAATAGTCAGGGCTCCTGGGCAGCCTCCTGCTTCTCTTGCAGGAGTCACAAGCAGAGATTTTTCCTTTGCCCCTTCCCCCACACCTCCCCAGTTGCAGGCCCCCAGCTGCTGTCCAGACCGGAAGGGAGTCTCTTCCTGCTTGTTTCCTGGAGCCGAGTTTGGATAAGGGCAGGAAAGGCCTGCCTGGGAGGAAAGAATATAGGGGTGTGACCTTCATGGAGGCAGGGAGCAGGGGGGCAGGTGAAATGAACAGAACAATGGGCCATCCAGATTTTTCCAGTTCTACTACCCAGAGCTGAGGGCCTATGGGAGTGGCAGGGAAGGACACAGGTTCCACTGAAATGGGAAGAAGGACATTGTACAAAAAAAGTTTTATTTTGAAGATTACAGAACTTGTGCCATGACCCCACCCGGCTTCCATTCCCAGCAATCCAGGGATCTGTGGTGGGGATGAGAATGAGAAAAGGGAGTAAGAGGAGAGGAGGGAGGCCTGGCTGGGGTGGGGAAGTGGAGTAAGGTGGTTGTAGAGAAGCTCATGGCTCCCTAGGCCTGGGCCTCACTGTCTTTACTCCTCCATACTACAAGAGTGATAAGGAAGGGGATGAGGCAGATGGGGGCTATGATCATGGCCAGGAGTACATCCTCTGGGGGGTCGGAGAAGGTGGGTTGCACCAGGGAGCAGTTGGCAAAGTGGATCTGGTGAGTCTCAAAGATGATCCTCTCTGCCAAGGGATTGGGGAAGCCCAGGTCAAACAACTCCGCAAAGTGCTCCAGGCAATCTCGCAGGGTGCTATAAGGCCTGGGGGCAGAAGAGGACTTGAGTGAGGGAGGGGGTGGGCCCAGGGAGAAGAGTGCCCCACACTCACTCAAGGTCTACCTGCAATGAGCAGGCCCACCCCTGGCCTGAGCCACCCTCACAGCACTGCCCCTACCTGCTAATCATGGCCCAGTCGCACCAATCCTTTTCGATAGAATCCATTTGATCCTTATAATGATTCCAGCAACATTGGACAGCTGTCTCATAGTTCTTCACCGTCCCCTCTGTAGGTACAGATGCTGCACAATGACCACACCCCTGCCCCTCCTTCCAAACCCTGCTGCCCAGGTGCTTGCAAGGTGAACTGCCTGTCTTCAAACGTGGGAACCCTTCAGAAAGTTTCCCTAGCAAGACATTCTGGCTGAGGACAGAGTCCCAGCTCAGGAATCATGTAATGACTTCCATGTGCTAAGCACTTTCCATCCCAGCCTGATAAGAACTTCCACATACACATTTTCCTGGGGTCTTCTAGCCCACTAGTGAGGTGGGTAGCTCAGGGCTGTGCAGGGGCCGACCTGCACGTAGGAGGACAGGGAGAAAGACGCAGAGAACCCCAAGAGAGAACAGAGGGGAGTTTAGTGGGGCATCAGCTGGGGTGGGGCAGGCCTTGTGGGAAAGGGACCCTCCCCACTGAACTTGCTCTCGTCCTTGCCCTCGGCCACCCTTCCACACCCCGGGTACCCACCTTCTGACCCCGTTGTGCCTGTGGTGGGAAGAGGCTGAGCCAGGGCCTCATGGGGCTTCAGGACAGCTGTGGGAAGAAACGGGAGAGGAGGGTAGCATAGCAGGGACCCAGGCAGTGGACCTGCGACGGGGTTGGGGGACTGAGACCCTCCGTAAACAGGGCTACCTTGGAAGAAAAGGAGGAATAATCTAGCCCCCACGGACGCCTCAGTGCCGAGGAGGGAGGGGCTGGCACCAGCTCCTAGTCACTCACACCCAGGCCCAAAGCCCCCCTCACCTCTGGCCAGCTCCTGTCCTCCGAAGCCCTCTCCGCGGGGCCGGGGCCGGCACCCCAGCTTTCCCCGGGTGGGAAGCAGCTCGCGCTGCGCCCTCCCCGAGGTGGGGTCAGGGACCGTCCGAAGGCCAGTGCTGCTCGGTCCGTCGGTCCGCACCCGCACCCCGGGCCCGTTCCGGCCTCGGCCATCCAGCCCCTCTCCCCTCTCCCCTCCGGGGCCTCCCGCGCCTCCCGCCCGGGCCTCGGGGCGCCGCGCTCACCGCCCAGTAGGAGGAGGAGGCGGAGCGCTGCCGGCCGCCCGGCGCGGGTCCTAGGGAGCCACGGGCCGCCGGCGCGCTCCACCCGGAGCCAGGCCATCGTGCAGCTAGGAGGCGAGGAGCGGCGGCTGCGCTGAGCCGGGCCCGGGTGTGGGGGCGCCTATATCCCCAGCCCAAGCTGCAGGAAGCCGCGCCGCTTCCTCGGAGGGGCTGGGACGGCGGCGGCCACGTGGGGGGCGGGGGCGACGCTCGGGGCCAGAGGCTGGAGGGGGAGTAGCTGCCGCACCCGCGCCTGGCGCCCGCGGCTCCCTCCGCCTCGCCGGCGTTGGCCCACCCTCTCGTAGCTCACCCCGCGAGGCTGGACAGCTCCCGGAACCCCGGAACCGGGATCTATTTCGGGGGCTCGGCTGCGTGGCGCCCAGGACTCTCCAGGGTCTCCCAGGATCGCTCCCCGGATTCGAGTCGCGCCCTCTCTCTTTCGGGTCTGTAGGGGTCGGCAAGCTGCTCTCCCAGACCTGGAGAACAGGGAGGAGGCTGGGAGCTCCAGCGGCCTCTCGACGCCGCTGCATCAAAAGGGCTCTCCTGGGTTGTGGGGCAAGGGGCACCTGGAGCTGAGCCGGGCAGCTCAGGGTTCCTTATCCTATCCCTAGGAACACCCGCTGATGTCAGCCCGCCAGCCAAAACCAGGGAGGAGAAGCGGGAGCCGGCCCCCCAGAGTCGGGAAAAGGTCTGCGGAGTCGGGTAGAGGGGAAAGCAAAGTCCAAATACCCTCCCTTCAGACACCTCCTGGGGCCTGGACCCCACAAACCTGTTGTGGGGAGCGGGGGGACAAAATACGATGAATATGTTCCCAGGAAGAAGGTGCCACAGTTCTTCAGGACCACGATTGGGAGAAAGAAGGGAGGGGTTTTAGAACCTTCAGTGTGCCACTTCATGTGCCTGGTGAGTGTATCACCATTTTACAGACCGAAAAGCTAAAGCTCAGGGCCAACAGCCCGGGATTTGAATTCAGAGGCTCTGGATTCTAATTCTGTCTTCCTACTCCCCAGATATAGGGCCTTGAATGACACATTTACCTTCAGGACTTCTCGTGTAAAATAGGGACACTCCCTTCCTCACCAACCAGTGACGATGGCAGCTGTGAAAGGGCACTGCACTCACTAAATGCTAGTTTCCTTTCCTCTTTTCCTAAGTGACTTATCTAAGGTCACACTGTTAAAGAAGCAGCAAGGCTGAGCCTGGGCCTCCAGGGGCCCTGACTTCGGCCACACCACAGCTGCCTCTTGTGTCCTGGGTGTCCTGGGCCAGAGGTTCATTACTCTGAAGCAGCTGAGGAACCCAAGAGCTGGTTTGGCCATGACGTTCAAGTCCCAGACACAGCTGTCAGCACCAAACTTTCCTAAATTACTCCCAGACGCTGACCTTTGGACTCAGCTGCTGCTGTTTTCCCAGTTTACTGATTGCTGCCCACCACAAATTATCTGTCATGATCTCTCTTGAAGTCTTCATCTCAGGATCTCAAGCTCTTGGATCATGGGCACAGATAACCTGTTGTCCTCCTCTATGGTCAAGAGGCTGCTTTTGCAAGGAATCCAGTGGGAGAGAGTCAATGGCCTGCTTGATGTGAACTCCAAAGTCCTCCTGGTAAGGATCATTTCTATAATGATTCAGAAAAGAGCCAGGCAGTCTCCAAGACGTTTCAGGCTGGAACCAAATCTAGTCCTTCCTGCCTGCCTAGGATTGCTCCTTTCAAGAAGGAAGCATGGTAGATTTCTGGATGATAAGATGGGAGGAGGGAGCAAGGAGGTGCAGAAAGCAAAACAAGCCATTTTCACTGGGTTGGGGCCAGAAGCACATGAGCCCACTATGGGTTAGGACTGGGGTTGGGGTCAAGATTAAAGGGGACAAAAGCAAATGTTAGATTTAAAATAGAGCCTGGGCATCATAGTGAAACCCTGTCTCAAAAAAAAAAAAAAAAAATTTTAAAATTAGCCTGGCATAGTGATATGCACCTGTAGTCCCAGCTACTCGGGAGGCTGAGGCAGGAGGATCACTTGAGCCCCAGAGGTCGAGGCTGCAGAGAGCTGTGATTGTGCCCTGTCTCAAAAAAAAAAAGGACAATATGGCATAATGATAATGGATAATGATAATGGATAAAATTTAAAAATGATGGGGATTCTGAAGGTAGGTTCTGCCTCTGTCTTACTGCAAGTAACTTGGACAGGTTATTTCACATCTCTGGAGCTCAAGATTTTCAAATGTAAAATGGCCTTTAGATCAAAAAAGAAAATATAGGTAGCTTGGTAGGAAGTTCCTATTTTATTTTTATCTTACTTTACTTTTTAGGAGCAGAGGCTCACTCTGTTGCCCACACTGGAGTGCAGTGGAATAATTCATGGCACGCTGCAGTCTTAAGCTTCTGGGCTCAAGAGATCCTCCTGCTTCAGTCTCCCAAGCAGCTAGGACAACAGGCATATTTTTTGTAGATACGGGGTCTTGCTTTGTTGCCGAGGCTGCTCTCGAACTCCTGGCTTCAAGCAATCTTCCTGCCTCAGTCTCCTAAAGTGTTGGGATTCCAGGCATGAGCCACCGCACCTGGCCCTCAGGAAGTTTTATTTTTAGACTAGGATTGGGGTTAAGTTTGCATCATGATGTTGAGACCTCCAAAGGAGAGCTTATTGTAGTCATTCCTGAGCTCGGGTGTCCAAACTGTCTAGTTGGAGAATCTGGGAATTTTCTCTCGTTTTGATTTTCCTCTTCCACTTTTCCATGCCAGTTGGATGTTTGAATGTTTTCATTGACCTCTGAGAGCATCCTGGTAACTGAGGGTTTACTTTGGGGGTCTTTGGAGATGAATAGGGACAGGAGACCTCACCTTTCTTTTCCATGTAGCCATAGGAGATAGTCCCACGATCTGATGATCTGTAGCAATGGGTGGAGGAAGGGCTGTATTAGAAACAGAAGCTGGTTTTGTCATGGGAAGTCCCCTGTTTTCCACTGCTGAGGGCCCTTACCTTCCCTTTCTAAGCCCCTTTCTGTTTTTGCTATTAAAAAATACACTTTTTAAATAGCAAGTAATATATAAGTATATACTAGTTGCAAAATATTTAACCCAGAAAACTTTGTATCCCCACTCCTATCTCATTTCCCACATATTTTGGATTTTTTTTAAAGAAAAGCATAAATGGGATTTTATACTCCTATTATTCAGTGACTTTATTTTTTTTCTTGAGATGGAGTCTCGCTCTGTTGCCCAGGCTGGAGTGCAGTGGCGCAATCTCGGCTCACTGCAACCTTCACTTCCCAGGTTAGGTCATTCTCCTGCCTTAGCCTCCTGAGCAGCTGGGATTACAGGTGCACGCCACCACATCCAGCTAATTTTTGTGTTTTAGTAGAGACGGGGTTTCACCAGGTTGGCCAGGTTTGTCTTGAACTCCTGACCTCAAGGGATTCACCTGTCTTGGCCTCCTAAAATGCTGGGATTACAGGCATAAGCCACTGTTCCCAGCCTCAGTGACTTTTAAAAAACGTAACACTCTTGCTGGGTACTCAGCTCATGCCTGTAGTCCCAGTTACTCAGGAGCCTGAAGCAGGAACTTGAGCCCAGGAATTGGAGAATAACCTGGGTAATATAGTGAGACTCTGTCTAAAATAATAATAGTAATAATAATAAAGAAGCCAGGCACAGTGTCTCACACCTGTAAATCCAACACTTTGGGAGACCAAGGCAGGAGGATCACTTGAAGTCAGGAGTTCGAGACCAGCCTGAGCAACATGGCAAGACCCTGTCTCTACAAAAAATAAAAATACAGCACTTTGGGAGGCCGAGACGGGCGGATCACGAGGTCAGGAGATCGAGACCATCCTGGCTAACACGGTGAAACCCCGTCTCTACTAACAAATACAAAAAACTAGCTGGGCGAGGTGGCCGGCGCTTGTAGTCCCAGCTACTCGGGAGGCTGAGGCAGGAGAATGGTATAAACCCGGGAGGCGGAGCTTGCAGTGAGCTGAGATCCGGCCACTGCACTCCAGCCTGGGCAGAGCAAGACTCCGTCTCAAAAAAAATAAATAAATAAAATAAAAATAAAAATAAAATAAAATAAATAAAAATAAAAATAAATTAGCCAGACTTGGTGGCGCATGCCTGTAGTCCCAGCTACACAGCAAGCTGAGACAGGAGGATCCCTTGAGCCCAGAATTTCAAGGCTGCAGTGAGCCATGATCATGCCACTGCATTCCAGCATGGGTTACAGAGTGAGATCTTGTCTCCAAATAGAAAAAGAAGAAAGAAAGGAAGGGAAGGGGAAGAGGAAGGGAAAGGGGAAAAAGAAATGAAAGGAAGGAAGACTTAGTAATATGTCTTGGATATCTTTCCATGATACTACATAGGTATATATGCCTCTTTCTTTTTAACTGTACGTAGTATTGCCTTTAGTCTTTTTTTTCCCCCTTATGTCCAGTGAAATCTAGGGTATTTATTTATTTATTTATAATAATAAATTATTTTGAGATGGAGTCTTGCTCTCTTGCCCAGGCTGGAGTGCAGTGGTGTGATCTCAGCTCACTGCAACCTCCGTCTCCCAGGTTCAAGCAATTCTCCTGCCTTAGCCTCCTAAGTAGCTGGGATTACAGATGCCCCCTACAAGGCCCAGCTAATTTTTGTATTTTTACTGCAGACAGAGTTTCACGATGTTGGCCAGGTTTATCTCAAACTCCTGACCTCAAGTGATCTGCCCACCTTGGCCTCCCAAAATTCTGGGATTACAGGCGTGAGCCACCATTCCTGGCCTGGAAATCTAGTTTGTTTGTTTTTTGTTGTTGTTTGTTTTTGAGACAGAGTTTCGTTCTTGTTGCCCAAGCTGGAGTGCAATGGTGCTCTCTCGACTCACTGCAACCTCTGTCTCCCGGGTTCAAGTGATTCTCCTGCCTCAGCCTCCCAAGTAGCTGGGACTACAGGTGCCCACCACCATGCCTGGCTAATTTTGTACTTTTAGCAGAGACAGGGTTTCACCATGTTGGTCAGGCTGGTCTCCAACTCCTGACCAGCCTGACCAGGTGATCTACCTGCCTCGGCCTCCCGAAGTGCTGGGATTACAGGCGTGAGCTACCGCGCCCAGCCGTAAATCTAGTTTTTAAGTTCCTTACACATTTCCTTATTCCTCTGCCCCCCACCACCTAGGGCTTGGAAAGAGAGGGATCTGGTTCTCATTCAGCTGGACATTGTCCTGAGACTTCTGGCCCCAGGGTAGGTTAATTCCTCATGAGCAGGAATCCTACTACTGTCCTACTGCCACTTCCCTTCTTGTTACAGGCCAAGGGTCATCCTGCCTGGAGCAGGGCAAAAGGTGACTTGCCCCTTGGAAAGAGTGCCATCTTTAATCTTCAACCTCCACCCCCACCACACACACAAATCCAGAGCCACCCAGGAGGAAGTAAAAAGTGCTAGGGCCGATCGAGACCATCCTGGCTAACACGGTGAAACCCCGTCTCTACTAAAAAATACAAAAACTAGCCGGGCGAGGTGGCGGGCGCCTGTAGTCCCAGCTACTCGGGAGGCTGAGGCAGGAGAATGGCGTGAACCCGGGAGGCGGAGCTTGCAGTGAGCTGAGATCCGGCCACAGTACTCCATCCCGGTCGACAGAGTGAGACTCTGCCTCAAAAAAAAAAAAAAAAAAAAAAAGTGCTAGGGCCTTCTACACCTTGAAATTATATGTGGAGCATCCTGCAATAAACATCTCTATGGTGCACAGTCATTCACACATGCTGGCCTCTCCCCCAGCTGTCTGCAAAATGAAGAGCAGAGCACAAGAGAAGATGTGAGGAAGAGTCAGGATCGGGGAAGCCAGAAGTCCTGGCTGGCAGGGGCTGATCCTTCCTAACTAGAGAGAGGAGACAGACTTCTTGAGAGGGCAGGGAGACAGCAGGGAGAAGTAGAGGAGCCATAGCCAGGGAGCCAGCTAAGGAAGGGAAGACAAAGGAGTGGTGACACAACTACTCCATCTCTCCCTAGCCTCCTCATCTCCAGAATGATGGCACACCTGGGAGGGGCCTGACTACCTTTCAGGGGGAAAAGTAGTCATTGGGCTGGGTGCGGTGGATCATGCCTGTCATCCCAGCACTTTGGGAGGCCAAGGCAAATGGATCACCTGAGGGCAGGAGTTCGAGACCAGCCAGATAAACATGGTGAAACCCCGTCTCTACTAAATCTGCAAAAACTTATCTGGGCATGGTGGTGCCTGCCTGTAATCCAGCTACTTGGGAGGCTGAGGCAGGAGAATCGCTTGAACCTGAAAGGCAGAGGTTGCAGTGAGCTGAGATTGTGCCACTGCACTCCTGCCTGGGCAATAAGAGTGAAACTCTGTCTGAAGGAGAAAAAAAAAAAAAACATTGGAGAAGACGAGGTCCTTCCAGAGAAATTGATCAAGTCATATTACTCATCAACTGCTGGGGACCTAACAGTCACTACCATTTATTACGCACTTACTCTAGGCTGCATAGTGTATCTACTGACACATGTGCTGAAAGCTTTGTATGTATGTCTTAAAGCCACACCACTATAACATCAGGATTATCTTCTCCATGTGTGAAATGGGGAAACAGGAGGAGAAAGTTTACAGTCCCAGAGCTAGTAATTGGCAGAGCCAGGATTTAAACCCAGGATAGCTTGATGCTAAAGTTCATGTCTTAGCCATTATGATTTATCACCTCCTCTCACTCCACATCAGAATACCAATTTCTTACTGGGTCTGGAAAGGAGGAGAGAAGGATAGAGAGTTTCTTCCAGGACCAAATTGACTCCTCCACAAATAGGAAGATCCCCAGAGTGTGTGCACACACCCTCCTCCTCCTTCCTTCTCCAACCCTGGCTGGACAATGACATCACATGGTGGAGGCTGTTTTTTTAAAAAGAACCCAGGCCAGATTTACAAGAATGATGCTCAGGCAGCGTGACTGTCAAGGACCGTGGCCAAGTGACCCATAGCACACACCCAGCAGTGCTGAGAACACAGCTAGTCCCTTAGCACCTGGGGCTGACTCATGGCTGCTGTAGGACCCAATGCCAGATGCCAGGATTGCTTTCTCCCTCCATTCATTAGGATTATCCTATGAAACCCTCCCCAGGAACCCTTCTACCCCATCCTGGCACACCAGGAGCCTGGATACTGCATAACACAGGTTACTCACGTTTGTTTGCCAAGCCTTGAAGATGACAGTCAATATGCTGATACGCTCAATGCATCATACAAATTGTTTTATTTAAAACTGAACTATTAAATTACGTATCATAGCAACTCACTTTACAGACAAGGAAACTGAGGCTCAAAGGTTAAATAAGGGCCAGGCATGGTGGCTCACTCCTGTAATCCCAGCAGTTTGGGAGGCTGAGGTGGGAGGAGGATTGCTTAAGCCCGGGAGTTTGAGACCAGCCTAGGCAATATAGGGAGACCCCGTCTCTACAAAAAATTATCTGGGCCTGGTGGTGTGTGCCTGTAGTCCCAGCTACTTGAGAGGCTGAGGTGGGAGGATTGTTTGAGCCCAGAAGTTGAGGCTACAGTGAGCCATGATCATGCCATTGTACTCCAGCCTGAGCAGCAGAGCAAAACCCTGTATCAAAAACGAACAAACAGGCCGTGCGCAGTGGCTCACGCCTGTAATCCCAACACTTTGGGAGGCCGAGGCAGGTGGATCACCTGAAGTCAGGAGTTGGAGACCAGCCTGGCCAACCTGGTGAAATCCCATCTCAACTGAAAATACAAAAATTAGCTGCTGGGCGTGGTGGCACATGCCTGTAATCCCAGCTACGTGGGAGGCTGAGGCAGGAGAATCGCTTGAACCTGGTGGAGGTGGAGGTTGCAGTGAGCCAAGATAGTGCCACTGCACTCCAGACTGGGTGACAGAGCGAGACTCGGTCTCAAAAAAAAAAAAAAAAAGAAGTTGGAGCAGTGTGAAGAAGAGGTGAAAACAACCCCCAGACCGACCAAAGCCCGCGTGCCTGCTGTTGCATCCTGCGTCCAGCACCTACATCCTGCCACCATCGCTGCCACCACCATGCCCAAGACAAAGGCTGAAGGGGATGCTAAACGAGATAAAGCCAAGGTGAAGGACAAATCACAGAGAAGATCTACGAGGTTGTCTACTAAACTTGCTCCTCCAAAGCCACAGCCCAAGCCTAAAAAGGCCCCTGCAAAGAAGGGAGAGAAGGTACCCAAAGGGAAAAAGGGAAAAGGTGATGTTGACAAGGAGGGGAATAACCCTGCAGAAAATGGAGATACCAAAACAGACCAGGCACAGCGAGCTGAAGGTGCTGGAAATGCCAAATGAAGTGTGTGCATTTTTGATAACTGTGTACTTCTGGTGACTGTACAATTTGAAATACTATTTTTTATCAAGTTTTTAAAAAATGCAGAATTTTGTTTTACTTTTTTTTTTTTAAGCTATGTTGCTAGCACACATAACACTTCATTGTTTTTTGGGGAAGGGGCATATGTCACTAATAGAATATCTCCACGGTTGGATTGATGTGGGGAAAACACATTTCCCTTCTAGTTTTGAAAGATTTCCTCTTGGCTCTCAGGAGGACGGATTCCCTGACTTTGACACACATGGCCACCTTGGCACAAAAGCCTTGTACTATGGAAAAACAAATTCATTTTTATGTCCTCTTCTCCCTTTCCATCCTTCAGCATAGACTTAACTCCCTGTAAGCCCAGACATCTGTTGGGACCTGACCTCTAGTCATTGGTTACTAGTGTGTCAGGCAATCTGGACTTCCCAGTGATGCCACTGAGATGGCACTTGTCAAAAGAGCAGTGGTTCCATTTCTAGATTGTGGATCTTCAGATACATTCTGCCATTTTCATTTCACTTCCTGAAAGTCAGGTTTGGCCTGTGAAAAGTTGTTAAACAACATGCTAACTGTGAAATGTCAATCCTTACTCTAAACTTTCCCTGTTCAGAGCATCAGATGAAGACTTCATTGGGTTTTATAGTGGCTTTCTGATTTTTGGTAGTCCATTGAAGGAGAAGGGAGTTTGAAAGTCATTGTATACTGTTAACGATTGTCTGCCCATGTCCTCCCTGAAACGCCATGATTGTTTATGGAAAATATCTTTAATAAAGCTGGATACAGCTTAAAAAAAATATAAGTCAACTTGCTAGAGAGAATCGAATAGGAAAGAATGAGGAAGATTGGCTAGAAGGGCAACCCCACAGGGCCCCTCAGGGCACAGAGGTCTTTCCTCACTCAGTACTGCCCCTCTCCTGATTATGCTTACTTTGTCTATAGACAGTACCTTTTCACATTGTTTCCTGTAAGACACATTAACACATTAGATGGACAATGAAAAAAAATACAGGCCGGGCGCAGTGGCTCACGCCTGTAATCCCAACACTTTGGGAGGCTGAGGCGGGTGGATCACAAGGTCAGGAGATGGAGACCATCCTGGCGAACACGGTGAAACCCCGTTTCTGCTAAAAATACAAAAAATTAGCTGGGTGTGGTGGCGGGTGCCTGTAGTCCTGCCTCAGAGGCTGAGGCAGGAGAATGGCGTGAACCCGGGAGGCGGAGGTTGCAGTGAGCCAAGATCATGCCACTGCACTCCAGCCTGGGTGATAGAGCAAGACTTCGTCTCAAAAAAAAAAAAAAAAAAAAAAAGAAAGAAAGAAAGAAAAAAATACCTTATTTTCTGGATCATAAGCAAGGATCCAACATATGTTAAGCAAACATGACACTAATAACACGTGTGTTTAACGTGTGATATCTGTACTGTGAGCATAATATTACAAAAGGCAATATTTTCCTCATCTGTAAAATGGGGGTGATAATAATATCTGTAAGTTACAAAGTATAAAGCACTTAAAGCACAACTCGGCCCATAGTTAATACTACATTATTCTTATTACTGCCTTAGTGCTTAAGAGCACACACTTTGGAGTCAAGTAGACCTGGGTTTGCATCCCAGTTCCATCGCTTATTTGGCTGTATCAGACTTTGTGTGACAGGGCACAGTAGCTTACGCTTGTAATCCCAGCACTTTGAGAGGCTGAAACAGGTGAATCACGCGAGGTAAGGAATTCAACACCAGCCTGGCCAACGTAGTGAAACCCCGTCTCTACTAAAAATACAAAAAATTAGCCAGGTGCAGTGGTGCACGCCTGTAATCCCAGCTACTTGGTAGGCTGAGGCAGGAGAATTGCCTGAATCTGGGAGACAGGGGTTGCGGTGAGCTGAGATCGCACCACTACACTCCAGCTTGCCTGACAGAGCGAGACTTCGTCAAAAAAAAAAAAAAAAAAAAGACTTTGTGCAAGTTACTTAACTCCTCTGAGCTTGTCATCTTTTTTTTTTTTTTTTTTTTTTTTTTTTTTTTTTTTTTTTTTTT
>NC_045449.1:51399529-51444739 GCF_002776525.5 Piliocolobus tephrosceles | reverse complement strand
GGCCGAGCTTGTCATCTTATCTGCAAAATGGGATCACTAGCATGTATCTCGCTGAGCGGTACAGATGAACTATGTAAAGCATTTGGCCCACTGCCTGGCACTACTAAGCATGCGATAAATGGAAGTTACTATCATAATGTGTAACACATATAATTATGACAATTATATTTCCAAGATATTCTGGGATCTTTACAATTTCATAATTTTGCTCTTTTTACCATACAACACTCCTTTTATTGAAACAAATACAGACTTTGGAGTCAGACAGCCTAGTCTGGATTTGAATTCCAGCTCTCCTTCTTACCAGCCTGGGGCTATGGAGAATGTTGTCAATTTCCCTGAGCCTCAGTGTTCTTCTCTGTAAAATGTGTATAATAACTGACTCCCAGGCATTTTGCCAGGATTACATGGAATTCCTACCCAGTGCAATGTCTAGTGATAATATAAATGCTAAAAGCAACTTGTTAAATGTATAAATAAATGTGATTTATTTTTGCTCCTTTATATACAGTATCATGGATATAATTTGTAGATGTGTGTACTGTGAATACAATGGCCACTTCTCTTGCTCCCAAAGTGTCTCTGTAGCCTGGTGTTTCATCCTAGCCATAGAAGGGTTCAAAAGGCCATAGCATCACCAGTGTGGGACCCTGCTGATAGGGAAGAGAGAAGGGGAAGTCACAGAACCAAGAGAAACTCCCTTTTCCTGTCTGTTGTTAAACAACATGCTAGGATTTTCTTGTCTTCCACACAGGCTGTATGTTCCCTGTTGATATGGGGGTCTGTCAAGTGTCCAGCTTTGATTGGCATCTCCAGTACAGAGGAAGTAAGGAGCTCCTTAGCTTTCAGGAGGTGTTTTCCTCTGGACTTGCAGACTAGAGTCCCAAACACATTCTCTTTCTGGCACCACTGGTGAGAGCAGAGAGCAATGGAGAAAATCCAGAATCATGATGTCAGAGCTAAAAGACCTCAGAGAAGGGAGGCGGTATAGTGGAGTGGTTCAGAGCATTGATTGGGGCGGTCAGAATAACTGAGCCCAAATCCTGGCCATACCACTTACCAGCTGGATGACCTGGGGCAGGTTATAGAATCTCTCTAAACCCTCAGCTATAAAGTGGGGATAAGAATATTGCTGATTCATGTGAAATCAGATGATTTGTATAAAGCTCTCAGGACAGTGTCAGGCACATAGTAAATACTCAGTATTTGAAAGCTGTTACCATTTTCTCTTGTTCTGCCATTTCATTTTCACAGTTGAGGACCCTAATGGCCAGAAAGAAAGCACAGCTCATTAGCTGTCTACCCGATCAGAGCTACTTCCCAGGCAGGGCTGTGCCAAACGCATGTCCTTAGGGATCAAGACCCTGCATTAACTGTGCTGAGAGCAAGAACCAGCAGCACCACGCTAGCTGTGGGGTTGGAGCCTTGAGGGTATGTGCAAATCAAGGCATGACTTCCACCCAAATGAGTGCCCAAAAGAGAAAGTTCCTTCCTGCTGGAATTATTTATTTTGTGATTAACAAAGACTGTGGAAGCCCTTTCTGATATTTTGGCTTAGAGGCTCAGAGTTTAAACTTGTAACAGCCATGGACAAGGGTTTATTATGGGCCTGTTCTTACTTGCTGAATTGAATTCATTATTATGATGCCTAAGCAACTAGGGGTCAGGAGCTAAGTACCTAAGGCAGACAGCTAGGATTTTGCTATCAGAGGACAAAGTGTCCAGGAGTGGAGAGGCTTCAAAAACTGAGCCCTGTTTCCAGGCCTCTGTAATCTCCAGACCTCAACTTGCTTTGGAGCCGACTTCACCTCTAAGTGTTCAGGGAGGGGTCTGGCACTTCAACAGGCCCCACCAAGTCCTGGGCAGCAGCCCCAGTTTCTGGTGACCTTTGTGCAACTTTTGGGTTGTGCTTTGCTTTGTTTTCTTGTTTGTTTCTTCATGGCAGGGTGGCCTTTCCCTGCTTCTGGGTGGGAACTGAGGGGAGGGAGGATGGTTTGCTCCCATCTCCACAGCTGTGTTTACACTTCCCTGTCAGGGACTGTCTGGGGCCCAGCCTTTCCTCAGTCCGCTGTGTCCCTTCTGAAAATTGCTATTTGATATCTCTGTGGGCATTACAAGGGAGGGGCACAACAGGCCAAGGGGTCACTGTCCGAAGGGGGCTGAGGTTGGAAGGCACGAATACTAGTGCAGAGAGCTCTGTTTGAATTCTGAGAAGCATCATCTCCTTCCCTTTCTACCAGGGGCCTGAGGACCAGCAGGGGACGAAAGTACACTTAGAACTCCCAGAAGGACTAGAACACGTGACATGTCATTTCTAATCATGGGCTTCAACACAATCTTGCTTTGTGATGGGGATGTGAGTGTACAGAGCAGAGCAGTCTTCCCTAAGGCTTTGCTGGGCCCAGTGGTCAAAGATGTAGCATGTTAAAGCCAAGAAGATTATGCTAAAATATAAGCAAATTAAAAAGGATTTAAGAAAATGGTCAAGTAAATAATGCTCTTCTTCTCCAGGGAGCAAGTTGAGCTGGTATTAATCAGTATACTAGGGTTGCTGGACTCTGGGCCAAGTCCAGGAGAGTAGCTGCCAAGGCAAATCAGGCATCAGGTTTCAAAAATTAAACACATCATTTTATTTTTCTGCAATAGGGAACTTTCAGAAAAAGAACCAGCCCTATTAGGCTACTCAGCACACTTTGTCCAGTTTCTTTCAGCCCCAGAGGCCTCCAATTTAAAGCGAGATGAGCAACTGGAAGCCAGGAGTGACACAGTTATTCCCTTCTCCCATTAACTGCCTGGGGGTGGGGCTGGGAGGAGTGGGGCAGGGGTGATTGTACTGTTTTTCAAAGGTCTAGTTGCTGACCACTTACCAGAAGTTTTTCTACGAATTTACAGGACAAAGACCTGAAGGGTTGCAAAAGAAAAGGAATTGTAGAGGAAGAGCTAGCTAAAGTTTGGCTGATAATGTCTCAGGAAATGTCAGCTAAGAAAGGGTCTGGTCACAGGAAAAACTCTCCCATCACAATGAGTAGGAACCAACTGGCAAACAAATTTTCCTCCAAGAACCTCACGCTTATTGGTGATGTGGAAAGTTGTTTTTATTATTATTGTTGTTATTATTATTGAGACAGGTTCTCATTCTGTTGCCCAAGCTGGAGTGCAGTGGTGCAATCATGGCTCACTGCAGTATTGACTTCCCAGGTTCAGGCAATTTTCCCACCTCAGCCTCCTGAGTAGTTGGGACTACAGGCCCACACCACTATGCCTGGCTAATTTTTTGTATTTTTTGTAGAAACGGGGTTTCACTGTGTTGCCCAGGCTGGTCTCGAATTCCTGAGCTCAAGCAATCTGCCCTCCTCATTCTCTCAAAGTGCTGGCATTACAGGTGTGAGCCGCTGAGCCTGGCCGAAAGTTTTTTGTTTTGAGACGGAGTCTCACTCTGTCGCCCAGGCTGGAATGCAGTGGCCGGATCTCAGCTCACTGCAAGCTCCGCCTCTGGGGTTTAGGCCATTCTCCTGCTTCAGCCTCCTGAGTAGCTGGGAATACAGGCGCCCGCCACCTTGCCCAGTTAGTTTTTTGTAATTTTTAGTAGAGATGGGGTTTCACCGGGTTAACCAGGATGGTCTCGATCTCCTGACCTCATGATCCACCCGTCTTGGCCTCCCAAAGTGCTGGGATTACAGGCTTGAGCCACTGTGCCCACCCAAAAGTTATTTTTGTAATCCTTCAGTAAATGAGGGTCAGTGAGCCCTGTGTGTAGTCCTATCATGGTGGAGGCGAAAGAGATATACAGTGTAGTAGTGAGTGTAAAGTGATACTGAAGTTGAAGGGCTGGGAAATCCAGGAGGGCTAGAAGGCTTAATGAAGAGAGGGAACTTAGGTTAGGCTGTAGATCAGATTCTGATCTACAGCTTTGGCATAAATCCCTTCAACTTCCTTTCCACCTCAAAATATTTCTGTAATCATACTTTGTTATGTCAAAATGTCTTTGTATCTATTCTCTTGTTGTGTGGCATCCTCTCCTAAGGCAGTGTTGTCCACTTCTGTGGCTTCATTTACCATCAATATGTTGATGGTTTCCAGATCTCTCGCTAGTCTCTCTCCTGACATTCAGATCTTCTGAACGGCTCTCCTTAGCCAAAGCCACAGTCTTTCTCCCAACAATTATTAACAATTATTATCCCAACAGTTGAACAGTTGTGCAGTGGCTCTCAAACTTCACTACACATTGTAATCACCTGGATGCTTTAAAAACTCTTGAAGCTCAGGCCATACCCTAGATCAATTAATCAGATTTTTGGGTGTGGGAGGTGGGCATCAATAGTTATTAAAGCTCCTTGGCCTGGCGCGGTGGCTCACGCCTGTAATCCCAGCACTTTGTGCAGGCGGATCACCTGAGGTGGGGAGTTCAAGACCAGCCTGACCAACATGAAGAAACCTTGTCTCTACTAAAAATACAAAATTAGCCAGGCGTGGTGGCGCATGCCTGTAATCCCAGCTACTCGGGAAGGCTGAGGCAGGAGAATCACTTGAACCTGGGAGGCGGAGGTTGCGTGCGGTAAGCTGAGATCGCGCCATTGCACTCCAGCCTGGGCAACAAGAGTGAAACTCCATCTCAAAAAAAAAAGCTCCTCAAGCTCCCCAAGTGTGAGCCAAGTTTCAGAACCACTTATCTAGAAGGCAGCAGGAATAGAAAAGAATGCCAGTGTAAATTGCAAGTATAAAGGAATATTTTCCTTGATTTGTAGTTAAATGGATAGGGGCAAGGGAAAAACAGCAAAGTCGAAGTTTTTATATAAAGAAAAGAACACTAAATCTGGATGGAATCCAGCAACCTGAGTTTAAGACCTGACAGAATTATTCATCTGTGTAAGGCAAGTCTTTTAACTCCTTTATGCCAGAATAACCTGATGTATAAACTGAAGTTGCCCTACATAATTCATAGAGTTGTTATGAAGATTACTTGAAAAAATGAACATGACAAGCTTTTCTAATAAGACACTTTGAGACAAAATCAAAATCAAGACGGTATTATTTTGCATTTTAATTTTTAATTTTAAAAATTTATATTTTGAAATAATTTCAGATTTACTAGAGTTGCAAATATGGTAGAGTTCCTATATGTCCATCAAACTTCCTTAATTACAATGATTAAAACCAGGAATAAGATTGATAATATACTATGAACTAATATAGAGATTTTATTCTAATTTCATCAAATTATCTCACTGGTGTTCTTTTTCTGGACCAGGATTCAATCCAGGATCACACATTACATTTAGTTGTCATAGCTCCTCAGTCTACCAATCTGAGATGGTTCCTCACCCCTTGTCTTTCATGATCTTGACACTTGGAGATACTGGCCAGTTATTCTATAGATTGTCTCTCATTTTGGATTTGTCTGATGTTTCCTCATAATTCAATTCAGCTTATGCAGGCTGGGCATGGTGGCTTATGCCTGTAATTCCAGTACTTTGGGAGGCCGAGGTGGGTGGATCACCTGAGTCAAGAGTTCGAGACCAGTCTGGACAACATGGTGAAATCCCATCTCTACTAAAAATACAAAATTTGCCGGGTGTAGTGGTGCATGCCTGTAAATCCAGCTACTTGGGAGGCTAAGGCAGGAGAATCGCCTGAATCCAGGAGGCAGAGGTTGCAGTGAGCGGAGATTGCACCATTGCACTCCAGCCTAGGCAACAAGAGCGAAATTCCATCTCAAAACAAACAAACAACAACAACAAAAAAAACACAAAAAAAATCAGTTTATGCGTATTTGTCAAGAATACCACAGAAGTGATTTTGTGCGCTTCTCATTGCATCATGTTGAGAGGGACTTGGTAATACCTCTCAGCGGGGGGCAACGGCTCATGCCTGTAATCCCAGCACTTTGGGAAATCAAGGTGGGAGGATGGCTTGAACCCTGGAGTTCAAGATCAGCCTGGAAAACACAGCAAGACCCTGTCTCCTTAAAAAGAAGAGGGAGGCCGGGAGTGGTGGCTCATGCAGGCAATCTCAGCACTTTGGGATGCCGAGGCAGGCAGATCACCTGAGGTCAGCAGTTTGACAGCAGCCTGGCCAATACAGTGAAACCCCATCTCTACTAAAAATACAAAAATTAGCCAGGCGTGGTGGCACGAGCCTGTATTCCCGGCTACTTGGGAGGCTGAGGCGGGAGAATTGCTTGAGCCCGGGAGGCAGAGGTTGTAGTGAGCCTGAGGTGGGAGACTTGCTTGAGCCCCGGAGGCAGAGGTTGTAGTGAGCCGAGATCTGGCCACCGCACTCCAGCCTTCCGTCACGCCACACCCCCCACACCCCGGCAAAAAAAAAAAAAAAAAAGGAGAAGAAAACAATACCTCTCACGACTACTGATGTTAACTTTGATCACTTTGTTAAGGTGGTGTCTGCCAGATTCTTATCTGTAAAGTTGCTGTTTTTTACCTTTGTAACTAGTAGGTGTCTTGTGGGGATTTATTTTGATACAAGGCTACAATTTTGATTCTAAGTGACTAGAAGAATTATGGACAGAAATAGGGAGATCAGACACAAATAAAGGGCTTAGAGCCCATAGACCGGTGTCTGGGGAACTGGTAGGGGTGAAGCATCGGTATGAAGGTGCTCTGGGTTGGCTTGAAACGCTGAAGTGAGATGTGGCTTGCAACCAGCGCGTGAGGATGGCGCATCCGCTGAATAGGGTCTTCAGGAAAATATGAGAAGGTTTCCCCAGAGCCCTTGCCCTCCCCTGCCAGCGCCGCTTTGGAAGCCGTCGGGGCGGCTGCACCCGCCAGGACTCCTCAGTGCGGGTTTTTGGCGGCAAATGACCGACGTGCGACCGCGCGACACGGGTGGGTCAACGCGCACGCGCCGACAGGAGGCGCGGGGCGGGGCGCGGCGCAGGGGTGGGGCCGCAGCGCGCATGCGTCCTAGCGGCGGGTCCCTGCGGCTCGGGATGGAGGGTGAGTGAGTAAACAAGCCTGGGCCGAGCGGTGGGGCCGGGCCTCCTCCCCTCGCCGCCCTGGGCCTGAAGGAGGGAGAGGCGGAGGGATCAGGGAACTGGAAGGAATTCGAGGGACACACTGCCTCTCTAGCCGGGGGTAGCAGGCGCCCCTTCTCATTCCGAGGGCTGGGGGAATGGGGGCGATGGGGCGAGGGAGCCCCAGGCGAGGACAGCGTCTGGGAGTACGAGGGCTGTGTGCCCGGGAGGAGGAGCGGCGGGGGCGGGCTCGGGGACGGGGAATCCCGTTGGACGGCAGGGTGGGACGGTGGGCGGGAGCCCCAGCGCCCAAAGGGCGCGGGTGGGCGGTGGCACCTGCGGGGGCCTTTAGCGAGGTGGACTCTGGGGACCTGGAGCTGTGCTTGGGGAGAGCTAGAGACCGGGGCTGATCTTGCGATGGCTTTCGGGGCTGTTGAGGAGGGGTAGCAGTAAAAACAGGGCCGGGACTAGGGTGAGGTGAGTGAGTCAGGCTCCCAAGGCACAAAGTGTAAAGGAATACTGACTCAGGGTCGTGCAAATGCAGTGAGCGCCTCCTCACGTGCGTCCTGGGTGCCTCGTTCCCCTCGCCCCGGGCCTGGCCCTGAGCAAGAATCTCCTTCACTCCAGGCTTTTGGTCTCACGCCAATGATCGCTCACCCCCACCATTCTCCCGAGGATCAAATGATATAAATAAAAGTGCCTCGAAGCAAAGACAAGGTGTTGTATTTGGGACATGCCTGTTAGGAAATGTGGGACAAACTTTTATTTCAATAAAAAGTGACTACTGAGGAATTGTTTCTTGAGCAGGGAAGGGAAGGGATGCCTGAAGGATGTTAGTGCCCCCAGGGAATGTGAAGGAATATGGAGGGTGAAATGTAGGGTTGTAAATGGTGTAGCCCAGGCCGTTAGGAACCTGACGCTTGGCAGGGGAGGATGAAGTCAAAGAGCTCAGGCAGACTAGCAATTGGGGTGTGCAAGGATAGCATTGAAAACGTGGGTCTCCTCCACGTTTGCTACCATGCTGCCGTTGAATAGAAAAATTCCCACACCCAGTGTTTAAGTTTAGGAAGCTGATATTGAAGGAGGTTTCCAGCCTGAGAGGTGCTAACCCTATTAGAGGTTTCTGTGAAAGCTTGTCTATTTTAAGTCTTGGAATCTTGATAAAAGAGATTACTTACATAGGAGAGAGTACTTAGGAGTTAGGAGATAAGTACTTTAGACTGGGCTCAGTAGCTCACATCTGAAATCCCAGCATTCGGGAGGCCCAGGCAGGAGAATAGCTTGAGCTCAGGAGTTTGGGATCAGCCCAGGCAACAATAGTGAGACTTCATCGCTACAAAAAAAAAAAAAAAAAAACTAGCCAGGTGTGGTGGGCTTCTCCTATAGTCCCAGCTCTCAGCTACTTGGGAGGCTGAAGCAGGAGTATTGCTTGAGACTGGGAGGTCAAGGTTCCAATGAGCTCTGATCCTGCCACTGCACTCCAGTCTGGGTGACAGCTCGTGAGACCCTGTCTCAAGGGGAAAAAAAAAAAAAAAAACCGGATGCAGTGGCTCATGCCTGTAATCCCAGCACTTTGGGAGGCTGAGGTGGATGGATCATTTGAGCCCAGGAGTTTGAGACCAGCCTGGGCAGCATGGTGAAACTCCATCTCTACTAAAAATACAAAAATTAACCAGGTGTGGTGGCACACGCCTGTAGTCCTAGCTACTCGGGAGGGCTGAGGCATTAGAATCGCTTGAACCTGGGAAGTGGAGGTTGCAGTGAGCCGAGATGGCGCCACTGCACAACAGCCTGGGCAACAGAGTGAGACTCTGTCTCAAAAAAACAAAAAAGAGGCCGGGCACAGTGGCTCAGGCCTGTAATCCCAGCGCTTTGGGAGGCCGAAGCAGGCGGATCACTTGAGGTTAGGAGTTTGAGAGCAGCCTGGGCAACATGGCGAAACTCCTTCTCTACAAAAAATACAAGAATTAGCTGGGTGTGGTGGTGGGTGCCTGTAATCCCAGCTATTCAGGGGGCTGAGGCACAAGAATCGCTTGAACCCGGGAGGTGGAGGTTGCAGTGAGCCAACATTGTACCACTGCACTCCAGCATGGGTGACAGAGCAAGATTCTGTCTCAAAAAAAAAAAAAAAAAAAAGGGAGAGAGAAGTATTTAAAAATGCACATACATAATAGGAGAAAGGACCATTTATAAAACTGTAATAATGCTATCATTGTCAAGGTTTATGCTTAGTGTTGTGTATCACAAATATAATGAGTCAACTCCAAAGGCAGGGATATATGTTTTATTCAATGATGTACCACAAACACCTAAAACAGTAACACATAGTAGACACTACTATTAAGTATAATAGTAGGTGCTCAACATATATTTGTGGAATAAATCGTGGGGAAATTTCTGGCACTGGGAGTCAGGTGATCTGGATGCTAGTGTTGTCAGTAACTGGCAGAGTACTTGTATGTCAATTGTGGAACTTGATGCTAAGGCCCAGCTTAAAATTCATTAAAGTGTAAATGACTTCTTCATTAGTGCCTTTTGAAACAGCACTAGAGGCCGGGCTTGATGGCTCACACCTATAATCCCAGCACTTTGGGAGGATGAGGCTGGTGGATCACCTGAGGTCAGGAGTTCAAAACCAGCCTGGCCAATATATGGTGAAACCGCATCTCTACTAAAAATACAAAAAATTAGCCAGGTGTGGTAGCGGACACCTATAATCCTAACTCTTGGGAGACTGAGTTGCAAGAATCGCTTGAACTCGGGAGTGGGAGGTTGCAGTGAGATCATGCCACTGCACTCCAGCCTGGGCACGAAAGAGCGAGACTCCGTCTCAGGAAAAAAAAAAAAAAAAAAAAAAGAGACAACACTAGAATGAGGCTGGAACTAAAAATGAAATTTTACTCCCAAGAAGACATTTGGGAGAAGGGAAAGGTGAGAAAAATGCGGTCGGGCTTGTTATTTATATATTTGCCTTTGAATTATACCTTCAAACAACCAATTTCAGTCTAGACATGTGGCTCACGCCTGTAATCCCCATACTTTGGGAGGCTGAGGTGGGCAGATCACTTGAGTTCAGGAGTTTGAGACCAGCCTGGGCAACATGACAAAACTCTGTCTCTACAAAAACATTACAAAAGTTAGCTGGGCCTAGTGGTGTGGGCCTGTAGTCCCAGCTACTCAGGAGGCTGAGTAGGGAGGATTACTTGAACCGGGGAGGCAGAAGTTGCACTGAGCTGAGATCAAGCCACTGCATTCCAGTCTGGGCAACAGAGCAAGACCCTGTCTCAAAATCAAAACAAAATAAGAAACTGATTCAGAATATTAATTTTGTCTATTTTTAATTCCTAAGATCTGAAACCCGGCTTCCTTACACTATAGGCAACAGTTCCTTCCCTTTGATTTGCTCTTTATATGAAAGATGTAACAATTCATGTCATTAAGTATATCTTTTTCTGGTCTTGGACTAAGTTTAAAAAGTTTCACTTTGGGTCCCCCACACTGTGGCTCATGCCTATAATCCTATCTCTTTGGGAGGAGGCCGAGAGATTGATCACTTGAAGCCAGGAGTTTGGGACCAGCCTGTCCAACACGGTGAAACCCCATTTCTACAATTAGCTGGGCCTAGTGGCACACACCTGTCATCCCAGCTACTTGGGAGGCTGAGGAACGAGAATCCCTTGAACCTGGGAGGCGGAGGTTGCAGTGAGTGGAGATGGCGCCACTGTACTCTAGCCTGGGCGACAGAGGGAGACCCTGTCTCAAAAAAAAAGTTTCCACTTTGTTCACTAGTAGCATCCCAGAAAAGATTTGAGGTAGCAACACTAAAAACACACTAATTCCATTTCTACATAGAATAAAATAAACAGAAAAGAGAGAACAATGTGTGGAGAAAAGTGAAGATAATTAGATAGGTTGGGATTGAGGGGAAGGGTTAAAAGTTAAAAAAAAGAAAAATTGTGCTTCTCCATTCTGGAAAGTCCCTAGCTTTTTGTTTGTTTTATGTCCAAACTGTGTACATATTAGATTCTTTCCTACTCTTTAGTCTATCGGTCAGTCATCAGTTGGGACTCAAGTACACTGCACCCTAAAGTCATGAGTTACTTAATGGGTAATTGGAGTTCAGTATCTTTAGTGTGTTTTATTCTCTAACTCACCTACCCTAATAATTTGATTCAAAACAGATGAAAAAGTCTTATTTTTATTGGACAGTATGAGCAGTCACTAAATGCAGTACAGTATTAAACTTTGGGCTGACATAATACAGAACCAGTCAAGATAGTGCTCTGACCTGTTAGGAGATTTCTTTTACTCTTCCAAGTCAGCGTTCTGGCTGGGCACAGTGGCTCGCGTCTGTAATCTCAACACTTTGGGAGGCTGAGGCAGGGGGATTGCTTCAAGTCAAGAGTTCAAGGCCTGTCTGGGAAACACCGCAAGATCTTGTAGGCTGGGCACAGTGCCTCACGCCTGTAATCTCAGCACTTTGGGAGGCCAAGGTAGGTGGATTAGCTGAGGTCAGGAGTTTGAGACCAGCCTGGCCAACATGGTAAAACCCTGTCTCTACTAAAAATACAAAAATTAGCAGGGGCAGAGGTTGCAGTGAGCTGTTTTTGCACCAATGCACTCCAGCCTGGTGACAGAGTGAGACTCTGTCTCAAAAACAAAAACAAAAAAAAATAGGCTGGGCACGGTGGCTCACACCTGTAATCCCAGCACTTTGGGAGGCGGAGACGGGTGGATCACGAGGTCAGGAGATGTCGACCGTTCTGGCTAACACGGTGAAACCCCGTCTCTACTAAAAATACAAAAAAATTAGCTGGGTGTGGTGGCGGGCGCCTGTAGTCCCAGCTACTCTGGAGGCTGAGGCGGGAGAATGGAGTGAACCCAGGAGGCGGAGCTTGCAGTGAGCCAAGATCGTGCCACTGCACGCCAGCCTGGGCAGCAGAGCGAGGTTCCATCTCAAATAAATAAATAAATAAAAATAAAAAAATAAAAATCTATAGTGCCATCTGCCTCCAAAGTCTTACTTAGCCTTGCTGGTTAATAAAATTATTATTTAAGAGAAAAGAGCAAAGACACTGAATTTGCCCCTAAGACAAAGAAGCTATTTCTGCAAAGGGACACCTTATGTAAATGAAAAAATTTAATAGTTTGGAACTTTTGTATTCTGATCTCAGTCTCTTTAAGTTTAAGAACACTGTTCCTTAAATTTTTTTTTTTTTTTTGAGACGGAGTCTCACTTTGTCACCCAGGCCGGAGTGCAGTGGCGCCATCTCAGCTCACTGCAAGCTCTGTCTCCTGGGTGCACGCCATTCTTCTGCCTCAGCCTCCTGAGTAGCTGGGACTACAGGCACCCACCACCATGCCCGGCTAATTTTTTATATTTTTAGTAGAGATGGGGTTTCACCATGTTAGCCAGGATGGTCTCGATCTCCTGACCTCGTTATCTGCCCTCCTCAGCCTCCCAAAGTGCTGGGATTATAGGCATGAGCCACTGCACCCTGCTGTTCCTTAAATTTTTTATTGCCATACAATTTCAGTAATGTTTTCCCATTTCCACCTAGTGACAGACTACATTCTAGTTTTAGCCTTTGCAGCAAATTGAGATCCAGCTTTCTGGGGAAAGAGTTCCACATTTTTATAGCCTTTTCTTCCTGTAGACATGTGACACATAAATAAAATGGTTTGTATTTCCAATGATTAATCTTTTTAAAAAATAAACTCATATTTTAGAATAGTTTGTTTTTTAGGAAAGAAAGAAAAAGAATAGTTTGTTTGTTTTTGGTTTGTTCGAAACAGGATCTCACTCTGTCACCCAGGCTGGAGTGCAGTGGCGCAGTCACAGCTTGCTCCTGCAGCCTTGATTGTGCAGCCTCAATCTGTCTTCTCACCCCAGCCTCCCTGGTAGCTGGGACTAGAAGCACACGCCGCCATGCCCAACTAATTTTTGTATTTTTTTTTTTTTGTAGAGATGGGGTCTCACCGTGTTGTTCAGGCTGGTCTTGAACAACTGGGCTCAAGAGATCCACCTGCCTCAGCCTCCCAAAGTGTTGGGATTTCAGGCATGAGTCACCACGCCTGCCCTAGAATAGTTTTAGATTTATTTTAAAAATTGTAGGCTGGGCACGGTGGCTCACGCCTGTAATCCCAGCACTTTGGGAGGCCGAGGTGGGTGGATCACCTGAGGTCAGGAGTTCAAGACCAGCCTAGGCAACATGGCGAAACCCTGTCTCTACTAAAAGTACAAAAATTAGCTTGGCACGGTGGCATGTGCCTGTAATCCCAGCTACTTGGAAGGCTGAGACAGGGGAATCGCTTGAGCCCAGAAGGTGGAGGTTGCAGTGAGCCGAGATTGCACAATTACACTCCAACCTGGGTGACAGAGCGAGACTCTGTCTCAAAAAAAAAAAAAAAAAAAAAAGTAAAGCTAGTATAGGGAGTTCCTGTAAATCCACATCCAGTTTCCACTATTAATAACATCTTATATTAGTATACATGTAACATTTGTTACAGCTAATGAGCCACTATTGATTATATTATTATACTTATTCATTCCAAATTTACTTGAGTTAAAAAAAAAAAAAAAAAACGGGTGGAATTCCCTGCATTTTTTTTTTTTTTTTTTGAGATGGAGTCTCGCTCTGTCGCCCAGGCTGGAGTGCAGTGGCTGGATCTCAGCTCACTGCAAGCTCCGCCTCCCGGGTTTAGGCCATTCTCCTGCCTCAGCCTCCCAAGTAGCTGGGACTACAGGCGCCCGCCACTTCACCCAGCTAGTTTTTTGTATTTTTTTAGTAGAGACGGGGTTTCACTGTGTTAGCCAGGATGGTCTCGATCTCCTGACCTCGTGATCCGCCCGTCTCGGCCTCCCAAAGTGCTGGGATTACAGGCTTGAGCCACCGCGCCCAGCCTGCCTGCAGATTTTTAACAGTAAATGTCTAGAAAATACTGACTTGACCAAGACTTATTTTTTTAAGTCAGCTTTATTAAGGTAAAAATTTACATACAATAAATCCACCCACTTTATATAGTTCAGTGAGTTTTCATAAAAGTATATAGTCATGTAACCATCACCACCACTGAAGTCTAGGACATTTCATCATCCCAGGAAAGTTCCCTTGTGTTCCTTCCTGTTTAATTTCTTACCCCACCTCAGCCCCTGGCAACCAGTGATCTGCTTTCTGTCACTAGTTTTGCCCTTTCTAGACTTATTCTAGTAGAATACTTTTTTTTTGTTTTTTAATAGAGACAGGGTCTCCCTATGTTGCCCAGGCTGGTCCCGAACTCCTGGGCTCAAGGGATCCTCCTGACTCAGCCTCCCAAAGTATTGGGATTACAGATGTGAAGCCACGGCAACTGGCCAGTAGAACGTCTTTTTTTTTTTTTTCTTTTTTTTTTGAGACGGAGTCTGGCTCTGTCGCCTGGGCTGGAGTGCAGTGGCCGGATCTCAGCTCACTGCAAGCTCCACCTCCCGGGTTCACGCCATTCTCCTGCCTCAGCCTCCCGAGTAGCTGGGACTACAGGCGCCCGCCACCTCGTCCGGCTAGTTTTTTGTATTTTTTAGTAGAGACGGGGTTTCACCATGTTAGCCAGGATGGTCTCGATCTCCTGACCTCGTGATCCACCCGTCTCGGCCTCCCAAAGTGCTGGGATTACAGGCTTGAGCCACCGCGCCCGGCCGCCAGTAGAACATCTTAAGTGGAATCATGTGCAGTTACTTGTGTCTTATTTTTTTCACTTAGCATAGTGCTTTTATTTTATTTTATTATTACTATTATTAGTATTATTATTGAGACAGAGTCTCACTGTGTTACCCAGGCTGGAACGCAGTGGCACGCTCTCAGATCACTGCAGTCTCCACCTCCCTGCAATCTCCGCCCTGCTAGATTCAAGTGATTCTCCTGCCTCAGCCTCTAAGCAGCTGTGATTACAGGTGCACGCCACCATGCCCAGCTAATTTTTGTATTTCTGTAGAGATGGGGCTTGACCATGTTAGCCAGGCTGGTCTCGAACTCCTGACCTCAAGTGATCTGCCCGCCTCGGCCTCCCAAAGTGCTGGGATTACAGGCGTGAGCCACTGCGCTCGACCAGCATAGTCTTTTAATGGTTTTGAGATGTGGTGTGAATGTATAGAAACTATTCATGGCTTTTTATTGCTGAGTAGTATTCTATTGTGTGTGTGTGTGTGTGTGTGTGTGTGTGTGTATCTAAGAAAGATGAGAGGTCGGGCACCGTGGCTCACGCCTGTAATCCCAGCACTTTGGGAGGCTGAGACGGGTGGATCACCTGAGGTCAGAAGTTCAAGACCAGCCTGGCCAACATGGTGAAACCTCATCTCTACTTAAAATACAAAAAATTAGCTGGGTGTGGTGGTACACACCTGTAATCCCAGGTACTCAGGAGGCTGAGCCAGGAGAATCGCTTGAACCTGGGAGGTGGAGGTTGCAGTGAGCCGAGATCGAGCCATTGCACTCCCCAGACTGGGGGATAAGAGCGAAACTTCATCTCAAAAAAAAAAAAAAAAAAAAAAAAGATGAGAATACTGTTTGAAACAGACAGATATGATTAAAGTAAACACCTGAAACACAGCCATAGGACGAGTTTTCACAGCAGCTGGACCCTAACCAACAATTATCATATCAAAGTTAAAAAAAAGTAAACAAATAAAGAACTTAGCATTTACTAGAATAGGCAGATTTGGCGAGATGGATTCATTCGTGTTGGGCAAAGGAATTTTTTTTATAGATAAATACACACACACACACACACACCATTTTGTATCCATTAGCCAATCCATTGATATGTGTGTTGTTTTCACTTTTGGCTATTATAAATAAATAAGAACATTTGTGTACAGATCTTTGTGGGGACATACGTTTTCAATTCTCTTGGATAAATAATTAGAAATTGTATGCCAGGTTCTGTGGTAAGCATATATTCAGCTTTAGTTTTGAAAAACTGGCAAACTGTCTTCCACAGTGGCTATACCACTTTGAATTCCTACCAGTAGTGTATGAGGATTCCAGTTGCTTCACGTCCTCACCAACAAGTGGTATTATCAGTCTTTTTTTATTTTAGCCATGGTAATGGTGTTTAATAGTATCTCATTGTAATTTTCATCTGCATTTCCCTAATGACTAATGATATGGAGCAACTTTTTGTGTGCTCATTTGCCATTCTTGTGTCTTTTCTGGTGAAATAACTTCAAATTTCGGCCGGGCGCGGTGGCTCAAGCCTGTAATCCCAGCACTTTGGGAGGCCAAGACGGGTGGATCACGAGGTCAGGAGATCGAGACCATCCTGGCTAACACGGTGAAACCCCGTCTCTACTAAAAATACAAAAAACTAGCCGAGCGAGGTGGCGGGCGCCTGTAGTCCCAGCTACTCGGGAGGCTGAGGCAGGAGAATGGCGTGAACCCGGGAGGCGGAGCTTGCAGTGAGCTGAGATCCGGCCACTGCACTCCAGCCTGGGCGACAGAGCGAGACACCGTCTCAAAAGAAAAAAAAAAAAAGAAATAACTTAAAATTTCTACTCACTTTTTTTTTTTTTTGAAATGGAGTCTTGCCCTGTCTCCCAGGCTAGAGTGCAGTGGCACAATTTCAGTTCGCTGCAACCTCCACCTCCTGGGTTTAAGCAATTCTCCTGCCTCAGTTTCCCGAGTAGCTGGGATTGCAGACACACGTCAGCATGCCTCACTAATTTTTGTATTTTTAGTAGAGACAGGGTTTCACAGTGTTGGTCAGGCTGGTCTCGAACTCTTGACCTTGTAATCCACCCGCCTTGGCCTCCCAAAGTGCTGGGATTAGAGACGTGAGCCACCATATCTGGCCTTCTACTCACTTTTTATTGGTGATTTATCTTATTACTGAGCTATAGGGCTTGCTTATATAAATAATTATTTTTTAATTTCTTGATCAAAACAGCATATGTTTTGGAGTTTATCTTCACTGTGTAGATGAACATAATGAAAGGCTCTTAAGTACTAGCTAAGTACCTAACTGGAATATAAGTGCTGTTTTGCATGTGTAAGTAACTAAAGAATAGATCAAGTAGAAATATAAAGTATTTTTTGTGTGCCACTCCCTTTGCCCAACATGAATGAATCCATCTCTCCAAATATGCCTATTCTAGTGAATGCTAAGTTTTTTATTTGTTCACTTTTTTTTTAACTTTGCTATGATAATTGTTGGTTAGGGTCCAGCTGCTGTGAAAACTCATGACTGTGTTTCAGGTGTTTATTTTAATCATATCTGTCTGTTTCAAACGGTATTCTCATCTTTCTTAGACACTTTGTGAGGACTGACCAACTGCCAAATAAACTTTTAGAGACATTGAAGACCCATTGAAAAGCCACGTAAGACAAATATTCGCTTATGGACACATGAGAGTCAAATATCACTCTAATTTTAAAAGGAGGAAGTGTGGCTTACTTTACATTGTGATTTGTTAAATCCTAATGGCATTTTCATGTATATGTGTGTGTTCCTCTGGCCAAATAAAACAATTGAGTAAAATTAGAAATGGTACCATTAATTATTGGATTATGATGATATATTTACTGTCATCTCTTGACAGACTATAGGAGATCACATTTTAGCTATAGCTCTTTTCTTTAATTAAAAACAAATGTATTCATTTTTTTTTTTTTTTTTATGAGACAGAGTCTCACTCTGTCATCCAAGCTGGAGTTGGCGAGATCTTGGCTCAATGAAGTGAGTCCCTGCTTCCCAGGTTCAAGCAATTCTCTTGCCTCAGCCTCCCAAGTAGGTGTGTGCCAACATGGCTGGCTAAATTTTGTATTTTTAGTAGAGTCAGGGTTTCACCATGTTGGCCAGGCTGGTCTCGAACTCCTGGCCTCAAGTGATCCACCTGCCTCAGCCTCTCAAAGTGTTGGGATTACAGGCGTGAGCCACCGCAGCCAGCCAGACAGGACAGCAGCTGTCGATTATGTTCCATTCCATTACTTAATCTTCTTTTTTCTTTTCTTTCCCTCCCTGCCTTTCTGTTTCCCTCCCTCCCTCCCTCCTTCCTTCCTTTCTTCTTTTCTTTTCTCTTCTTTTTTTGAGACCAAGTCTCACTCTGTCACCCAGGCTGGAGTGCAGTGGCACGATCTCAGCTCATTGCAACCTCTGCCTCCCAGGTTCAAGTGATTCTCCTGCTTCAGCCTCCCAAGTAGCTGGAATTACAGGCATCCACCATCACACCTGGCTAATTTTTTTTTTTTTTTTTTGAGACGGAGTCTTGCTCTGTCACCCGAGCTGGAGTGCAGTGGCCGGATCTCAGCTCACTGCAAGCTCTGCCTCCCGGGTTTACGCCATTCTCCTGCCTCAGCCTCCGGAGTAGCTGGGACTACAGGCGCCCGCCACCTCGCCCGGCTAGTTTTTTGTATTTTATAGTAGAGATGGGGTTTCACCGTGTTAGCCAGGATGGTCTCAATCTCCTGACCTCGTGATCCGCCCGTCTTGGCCTCCCAAAGTGCTGGGATTACAGGCTTGAGCCACCGCGCCCAGCCTAATTTTTGTATTTTTAATAGAGACGGTGTTTCACCATGTTGGCCAGGCTGGTTTCAAACTCCTGACCTCAGGTGATCCACCTACCTCGGCCTCCCAAAGTGCTAGGATTACAGGTGTGAGCCACTGCACCTGGCCCTTCCTTCTTTCTTTCCTTACTCTTTTTTTTTTTTGGACAAGGCCTCACCCTGTCACCCAGGCTGGAGTATAGTGGCACGATCATGGCTCACTGCAGCCACTACCTCCCCATGCTCAGGTGATTCTCCCAACTCAGCCTCCTGAGTAGCTAGGACTGACGGCAGGCACAGGCTACCAAGCCCGGGTAATTTTTGTAATTTTTTTGTAGAGACTGGGTTTTGGCATGTTGCCCCAGCTGGAAATCTTCATTTTCTTTTTTTTTTTTTGAGACGGAGTCTCGCTCTGCCGCCCAGGCTGGAGTGCAGTGGCCAGATCTCAGCTCACTGTAAGCTCCGCCTCCCGGGTTCACGCCATTCTCCTGCCTCAGCCTCCCGAGTGACTGGGACTACAGGCACCCGCCACATCGCCCGGCTAGTTTTTTGTATTTTTTAGTAGAGACGGGGTTTCACCATGTTAGCCAGGATGGTCTTGATCTCCTGACCTCGTGATCCGCCCGTCTCGGCTTCCCAAAGTGCTGGGATTACAGGCTTGAGCCACCGCGCCCGGCCTCTTCATTTTCAAATACATGGAGAAACCTAAGCTCACTATTTCAAAAAGCAAAATAGGAAAGAAGGAAAATGAATGCCAAAAAGGAATGGAAGAGGGATTGCAATTTAAAACCATTATTTTGGCTGGGTACGGTGGCTCATGCCTGTAATACTAGCACTTTGGGAGGCTGAGGCAGGCGGATCACTTGAGGCCAGTAGTTTCAGACCATGCTGGCCAACATGGTGAAACCTTGTATCTACTAAAAATACAAAAAGTGGCTGGGCATGGTGATGTAATGTCAGCTACTCAGGAGACTGAGGCACGAGAATCGTTTGAACCTGGGAAGTGGAGGCTGCAGTGAACTGAGATCGTGCCACTATACTCCAGCTTGGGTGACAGAGCGAGACTCCGTCTCAAAAAAAAAAATCCATGTGCGTGAGATATTATAATCATGAGCTTATTGTGGTATATGTGTGGTAATGGGTTAAATTTTGCTGTTTTCTTTTCCGTGCTGATGATTTTTTTGTCTTTTCTTTGAGATGGAGTCTCGCTCTGTCACCAGGCTGGAGTGCAGTGGCACTGTCTCGGTTCACTGCAACCTCCACCTCCTAGGTTCAATCAATTCTCCTGCCTCAGCCTCCCAAGTAACTGGGAATACAGGCACCCGCCAGCATGCCTAGCTAATTTTTTGTATTTTCAGTAGAGATGAGGTTTCACTATGCTGGCCAGGCTGGTCTCAATCTCTTGACCTCATGATCCACCTGCCTCAACCTTCCAAAGTGCTAAGATTACAGATGTCAGCCACCTGGCCTTTTTTTTTTTTGAGATGGAGTCTTGCTCTGTCACTCAGGCTGGAGTGCAGTGGTGCGATCTCGGCTTACCATAAGCTCCACCTCCCAGGTTCACACCTTTCTCCTGCCTCAGCCTCCCCAGTAGCTGGGACCACAGGCGTCTGCCACCATGCCGGGCTAATTTTTTGTAGTTTTAGAAGAGACGGGGTTTCACCGTGTTAGCCAGGATGGTCTTGATCTCCTGACGTTATGATCTGCCCGCCTTGGCCTCCCAAAGTGCTGGCTGAGATGACAGGCATGAGCACCCAGGCTTTTTTTTCTTTTTTTGAGACAGAGTTTTGCTGTTGTTGCCCAAGCTGAAGTGCAATGGCACAATCTCAGCTCACTGCAACATCCGCCTCCCAGGTTCAAGTGATTCTCCTGCCTCAGCCTCCCAAGTAGCTGGGAATACAGGTATGCACCACCACACCTGGCTAATTTCTTCTTTTTTTTTTTTGAGACAGAGTCTCGCTCTGTTGCCCAGGCTGGAGAGCAGTGGCATGATCTCGGCTCACTCTAGCCTCTGCCTCCCAGGTTCAAGCGATTCTCTTGCCTCAGCCTCCCAAGTAGCTGGGATTGCAGACATGCACCACCATGCCCAGCTAATTTTTGTATTTTTAGCAGAGACGGGGTTTCACCATGTTGGCCCGGCTGGTCTTGAACTCCTGACCTCAGATGATCCACCCTCCTCGGCCTCCCAAAGTGCTACGATTCCAGGTGTGAGCCATCGTGACTCTACTAAATTTTTGTATTTAGTAGAGACAGGGTTTCACAATGTTGGTCAGGATGGTCTCGAACTCCTGACCTCAGGTGATCTACCTGCCTTGGCCTCCAAAAGTGCTGGGATTATAGGCATGAGGCCCACATGATTTCTTTGTTTTTTTTTTTTTTTCAGATATAGACTGTTGTTCTGTTGCTCAGGCTGGATTTCAGTGGCACAATCATAGCTCACTATAGTCTTGAACTCCTGGGCTCATGTGATTCTCCTACCTCAGCTGGGACTACAAGCATCTGCCACTATAGCCAGTTTATTTTCTATTAATGTATTTATTTATTTGTTTTTTGAGAACGAGTTTTGCTCTCGTTGCCCAGGCTGGAGTGCAATGGTGCAATCTTGGCTCATTGCAACTTCTGCCTCCCGGGTTCAAGCAATTCTCCTGCCTCAGCCTCCAGAGTAGCTGAGATTACAGGCATGCGCCACCACGCCCAGCTAATTTTGTATTTTTAGTAGAGACGGGGTTTCTCCGTGTTGGTCAGGCTGGTCTCGAACTCCCAACCTCAGGTGATCCGCCCGCCTCGGCCTTTCTTAGAGTCCCAAAGTGTTGGAATTATAGGCATGAGCCACTGCACGTGGCCTGATCATTTCTTTTTGTTTTTCTTTTTTTTGAAACAGATTCTCACTCTGTTGCCCAGGCTGGAGTACGGGGGTGCAATCTCAGTAGCTCACTCTAGCCTTGATCTCCTGGGCTCAAGTGATCCTCCCGCCTAAGCTTCTCGAGTAGCCCAAACTGCAGGCACGCACCACCATGCCCGGATGACGTTTTTTATTTTTAATAGAGATGAAGTCTCACTATATTACCCAGGCTTGTATCAAACTCCTGAGCTCAGGCTATCCTCTCAGCTTGGCCAAAGTGCTGGGATTACAGACATAAGCCACTGCACCCAGCCTCTTTTCCTTTAAACAATGACAAAAACAATATTAAAAGAAAATTTTGAAAACTAGAGATAGGATCTGACTGTGTTGGCCAAGCTAATCTCAAACTCCTGGCCTCTTAGCAACCCTCCCGCCTTGGCCTCCCAAAGCCAGGCATGATGGCGGGCATCTGTAATCCCAGCTACTCAGGAGGCTGAGGCAGGAGAATCACTTGTACCCAGGAGGCAGAGGCTGCAGTGAGCTGAGATTGCGCCACTGTACTGCAGCCTGGGCAACAGAGTGAGACTCTGTCTCAAAAGAAAGCATTATGGAAAAATATAATTTAATAAAGTAAAGGGCCTCTTCCCAAATGGCATCAAGTATTATAGAGACCTGTCTTAGACATACAAAAATAGTAGGAGAAACCTTGAAGTCTTCCTGATTCCGGGGGGAAATCCTACTGAGGGTTTCAGGGTCTAACTTGCCGCACTAACTTAATAGAACCACTGTCTGTTCTCTTTTGAAAAGCTGGACATCTGTTCTGCTGTTGTGTCTTGCCATTCTCCTGAAGAACAGAGGCACACTGTAATACCCAACACTTCCCCTTGCATTCTGTGAGGTAGGTAAAGTATATTACAATACATACTTCTTTAAAACATTGAACCTTAATTCAAATACCAAAAAAGGGAGGATTTGCATTGCTATTTCCATATGTCTTGCTGCTGACTTGGAGATGAGATTATACTGCTGTCATATCCTACTTTTAATGCTAGGCATGTGGTAGATTTAGACAATTTGGCAGTATGGTTTTGTAACATGGGTGGGTCTTACCATGAAACCCTTGGATGCAAACTTGGTTCTTGCTGACCACTTTTCTTACTCAAAGTAAAGAGAAGACTTGCATATCTTGAAGTAATCCAAGTTCCTAGTCACTGTGGGAGGACTTCTTGAGTGGTAAATTAAAAACAAGATACCACAGGAGGACAGAGGCTAAGCTTTTTGATAATTGGACCAGAAATTGCTGATGTGAAATTTTGTTGTTTTTTTGTTTGTTTGTTGTTTTTGTTTTTGTTTTGAGATGAAGTCTTGCTCTGTTGTCCAGGCTGGAGTGCAGTGGTGTGATCTCGGCTCACTGCAACCTCTGCCTCCCAGGTTCAAGCCATTCTCCTGCCTCAGCCTCCTGAGTAGCTGGGATTACAGGCGCGTGCCACCACACCTGGCTAATTTTTGTATTTTTAGTAGAGACAGGGTTTCAGCATCTTGGCCAGGCTGGTCTTGAACTCCTGACCTCGTGATCCACCCGCCTTGTCCTCCCAAAGTGCTGGGATTACAGGCATGAACCACTGCACCAGGCCATTTTTTTGGGGGGGGGATGGAGTCTTACTTTGTCACCCAGGCTGGAGTGCAGTTGCGCGATCTTGGCTCACTGTAACTTCAGCCTCCCAGGTTCAAGCAATTCTCGTGTCTCAGCTTCCCACGTAGCTGGGATTACAGGCACATGCCACCATGCCTGGCTAATTTTGTTGTTGTTGTTTTGTTTTGTTTTGTTTTGTATTTTTAGTAGAGATGGGGTTTCTCTATGTTAGCCAGGCTGGTCTCTAACTCCTGACCTCAGAAGATCTGCCCACCTTGGCCTCCCAAAGTGCTGGGATTACAGGCATGAGCCACCATGCCTGGACTTGTTTTTTGTTTTTTTTGTTGTTTTGCTTTTTGAGACAAGGTGTCACTCTGTCACCCAGGCTGAAGTGCAGTGGTGTGGTCACGGCTCACTACAGCCTTGACCTCCTGGGCTTAAGCAGTCCTCCCACATCAGCCTCCTGAGTAGCTGGGACTATAGGCACTCGCCAACACACCTGGCTAATTTTTGTATTTTCTGTAGAGATGGGGTTTCACCATGTTGCCCAAGGTGATCTCAAATCCCTGGGCTAAAGTAGTGCTCCCACCTCGGCCTCCAAAAGTGTTGGGATTACAGGCATGAGCCACTGCCTCTTTTTTTTAAATTGAAACTTTTTGTTGAACTCACACATTTGGGTTCTTTAAATTTATGTTTTTATGAGTAAATTTAATGGGAATGAAAGCATAATTGATCTTTTTGTTTTTTTTTGTATTTGAGGAGTGCTTCATTTCCAGGCAATAAAATGCTAGTTCTCATCTCTGTCTCTCTTAGAATACAGCAAGATGGAAATACCAAATCCCCCTACCTCCAAATGTATCACTTACTGGAAAAGAAAAGTGAAATCTGAATACATGCGACTTCGACAACTTAAACGGCTTCAGGCAAATATGGGTGCAAAGGTAAAAAAATAATTCCCAAGTGAAAGTTTATGTATTTCAATATACTGATCCAATGTAAAGAGGTTGGAATTTTTTTTTTAACTTTCGTTTTGAAATCTTAACAGGGCCAGGCGCAATGGCTAACACCTGTAATCTCAGCACTTTGGGAGGCTGAGGCAGGTGGATCACCTGAGGTCAGGACTTCGAGACCAGCCTGTCCTACCTGGTGAAACCCCATCTCTACTAAAAGTACAAAAATCAGCCAGGCGTGGTGTCGTGCGCCTGTAATCCCAGCTACTTGGGAGACTGAGGCAGGAGAATTGCTTGAACCCAGGAGGTGGAGGTTGCAGTGAGCCGAGATGGTGCCACTGCACTCCTGCCTGGGTGACAGAGCAAGACTCTATCTCAAAAAAAAAAACAAAAGGCCAGGCACGGTGACTCATGCCTGTAATTCCAGCGCTTTGGGAGGCTGAGTCGGGTAGATCACTTAAGGCCAGGAGTTTGAAACCAGCCTGGCCAACATGGTGAAACACCGTCTCTACCGAAAATACAAAAATTAGCCAGGTGTGGTGGTCTGTGCCTGTAATCCCAGCTACTTGGGAGGCCGAGGTAGGAGAATCGCTTGAACCTGGGAGGCGGAGGTTGTGGTGAGCTGACATCACACTACTACAATCCAGCCTGGGCGACAACAGAGCAAGACTCTGTCTCAAAAAAAATAATAATGTATTTATTAATTAATTAACAATATATCTTAATCTTTTCCATGGCTTTGCTAGGCTTTGTATGTGGCAAATTTTGCAAAGGTTCAAGAAAAAACCCAGATCCTCAATGAAGAATGGAAGAAGCTTCGTGTCCAACCTGTTCAGTCGATGAAGCCTGTGAGTGGACACCCTTTTCTCAAAAAGGTACTTTTGGGAGTTTAAGCTCAGTCTTCCTCTCTTCCTTGGGCTTAAAGCTTTTTCCTATATTTGTGACTTTTTAGAGAGTGAATAAGTAAGACAAGGTATGGTGGCTCACACAAGTATTCCCAGCTATTTGGGAGGCTGAGGTGGGAAGATCGCTTGAGGTGAGGAGTTTGAGACCAGCCTGGGCAACATAGACTGTGTCTCTACAATTTTTGTAAGAAAATTAGCCAGATGTGGTGGTGCACACCTGTAGTCCCAGCTACTTGGGAGGCTGAGGTGGAAGGATTGCTTGAGCCCAGAAGTTCAAGGCTGAAATAAACTATGATTTCACCACAACACTCCAGTCTGGGTGACAGAGAAAGACCCTATGTCTAAAAAAACAAAAAGGAAAGAAAGGAAATAAATAAATAAGGTTAAGGTTAATAGATACAGTTATTTTAGTCAACTTTGAATTATTAAGATAGTAAATCTGTAGCTTCAAGAATAATCTTGGGGGCCGGGCGCAGTGGCTCACACCTGTAATCTCAGCACTTTGTGAGGCTGAGGCAGATGGATCCACTTGAGGCCAGGAGTTCAAGACCAACCTGGCCAACACAGCAAAACACCGTCTCTACTAAAAATACGAAAGTTAACTGAGTGTGGTGGTGCATGCTTATAATCCCAGCTATTTGGGGGGCTGAGGCCTGAGAACCTCTTGAACCTAGGAGGCAGAAGTTGCAGTGAGCCAAGATCACACCACTGCACTCCAGTCTGGGTGAAAGACTGAGATTCTCTCTCAAAAAAAAATAATAAATAATAAATAAATAAAAGAATGTTCTAGTTAAGAAATTTTGGCTGGATGCGGTGGCTCACACCTATAATCCCAGCATTTTGGGAGGCCGAGGCGGGTGGATCACCTGAGGTCAGGAGTTTGAGACCTGGCTGGCCAACATGGTGAAACCCCATCTCTACTAATAGTACAAAAAAATTAGCCAGGCATGGTGGCGCACTTCTGTAATCCCAGCTACTAGGGAGGCTGAGGCAGGAGAATCACTTGAACCTGGGAGGTGGAGGTTGCAGTGAGCTGAGATGGCACCGTCACACTCCAGCCAGGGCGACGAGAGCAAAATACCATCTCCGAAAAAAAAGAAACTTTATGAAAATAAATTATTATCATTATTATTATTTAGAGACAAGATCTCACTGTGTCACCCAGACTGGAGTGCAGTTTCATTATCATAGCTCACTGTAACCTCCAACACCTGGAAAATGGGTAATATTTTTGAAATATAAAAAGTAAATATTATCCAGGTATGGTAGTGTATGCCTATAATCCCAGCTACTTGGGATGCTGAGGTGGGAGAATCACTTGAACCCAAGAGTTCAAGGCTGCAGTGAGCTATGATCTCCAGCCTGGGTGACAGAGTGAGACTCTGTCTCTTAAAAAAAAAAAAAAAAAAGCAGAAGCTGGGCACAGTGGCTCATGCCTGTAATCCCAGCACTTTGAGAGGCTGAGGCGGATGGATCACCTGAGGTCAGGAGTTCAAGACCAGCCTGGCCAACATGGTGAAACCTTGTCTCTACTAAAAATATAAAAATTAGCTGAGCATGGTAGCATGCACCTATAATCCCAGCTACTTGGGAGGCTGAGGTAGAATTGCTTGTACCCAGGAGGTGGAGGCTGCAGTGAGCCAAGATTATGCCACTGCACTCCAGCCTGGGCGACAGAGTGAGACCCTGCCTCAAAACAAAAAACAAAAAGCAGATAGTGTATTGAGAGCAAATATCTTTCCTGAATCAGAATGTTACTATAATTTCTATACCACTTTGCTTCTCCATGTACTATCCCTATCACCTATGCAGCTAAGTTGATGTCCACTGTCTTAAAGTTTAGGTCTTCAGAAAACTTCTTCATCTCTCAGGACTTTCACAGGCTCTTTATTGTTATGTACAACCCAAGTAGACCAACAGTTTGAGTTGAAGTAAACATCAGTTGAGTATGGGAAGTACTATGCTGAACTCTGTAGAGGACACAAAGGTGAATAAGAGTCCCTGCTTTTGGCCGGGCGTAGTGGCTCACACCTGTAATCCCAGCACTTTGGGAGGCCAAGTCAGGATGATTGCTTGAGTCTAGGAGTTGGAAACCAACGTGGGCAATATTTAGTGAGACCCTGTCTCTACAAAAACAAATAAATAAATAAAATTAGCTGGCTAACTGGATGTAGTAGCACATGCCTGTGATCCCAGCTGCTTGGGAGGCTGAGGTCGGAGGATGGCTTTAGCTTGGGAGGCAGAGGCTGCAGTGAGCTGTGATTGCACAACTGCTCTCAGCCTGGGCAACAGAGTGAGATCCTCTCTCAAAAAAAAAAAAAAAAGAGTGTCTGCTTTCCACAGGTTTGCAGTCTAGGGATTCCTTTTGCAAGATGATGTTACAAAACTCTCAATTTATTAATTTGTTTTTAAAATTTTTTTTTGTTTGAGATGGAGTCTCGCTCTGTCGCCATGCTGGAGTGTAATGACGTGATCTCGGCTCACTGCAACCTCCACCTCCCAGGTTCAAGCGATTCTCCTGCCTCAGCCTCCCGAGTAGCTGGGACTACAGGCGTGTGCCACCACGCCCAGCTAATTTTTTTTTTTTTTTTTTTGAGACGGAGTCTCGCTCTGTTGCCCAGGCTGGAGTGCAGTGGTGCGATCTCCACTCACTGCAAGCTCCGCCTCCCAGATTCACGCCATTCTCCTGCCTCAGCCTCCCGTGTAGCTGGGACTACAGGTGCCCGCCACCATGCCCGGCTAATTTTTGTATTTTTAGTAGAGATGGGGTTTCACTGTGTTAGCCAGGATGGTCTCGATCTCCTGACCTTGTGATCTGCCCGTCTCGGCCTCCGAAAGTGCTGGGATTACAGGCGTGAGCCACTGCGCCCGGCCTAATTTTTGTATTTTTAGTAGAGACTGGGTTTCACCATGTTGGCCAGGATAGTCTTAATCTCCTGACCTCGTGATCCACCTGCCTCAGTCTCCCAACGTGCTAGGATTACAGGCATGAGCCACCACGTCTGGCCCAATTTTTTATAATTTTAAATGTCATCTGAATATTCTTAGTTTAACTTATTAGTTTGTAAGAACTAGAGGCTACTAAAATCACTTTTTTCTTTTTTTTTTTTTCCTTGAGACAGAGTCTCGCTCTGTCGCCCAGGCTAGAGTGCAGTGGCTCGCTCAACCTCCGCCTCCCAGGTTCAGGTGATTCTCATGCTTCAGCCTCCCAAGTAGCTGGGATTACAGGCGTGTACCACCATGCTCATCTAATTTTTGGATTATGTTTTTGTAGAGATGGGGTTTCACCATGTTGGCCTGGCTGGTCTCAAACTGACTTCAAGTGATCCGCCTGTCTTGGCCTCCCGAAGTGCTGGGATTACTGGCATGAGCCACTATGCCCAGCCAATTTTGGAAGGAAATTACATTTCTTTCTTGGGTTATATGCCCGTCTTTCCCTCTCCATGTCATTGCTTATATTTCAGTGTACCATAGAGAGCATTTTCCCGGGATTTGCAAGCCAACATATGTTAATGAGGTCACTGAACACAGTTGCATTGGTTCCCATCATGTATTCCTGGTCCCCTCTCCAGCAGAACTTTATGGTATGTATTGAAAGCACTGTGGTGGTTATTTAAACTTTGTGATTATCTGATGTTGATATGCCAGAGCTCCTCTTAGGGTAAAGATTGTCCAGTACTTAACAAAGCTAGGACATGCAGGGCAGAACAAGGTTGTAATTAACTTATTCTAAACAATATATATTGCAAGTTATTCTAACTTGTCAGATTTTATGCTCTCTGATGTGTGCTTTGGAATTGATGCTGGTTCTTTTTTAAATGAATAAGATTGGGCAAGACTTCAATTTTCTCTTAGTACTTGGGCCCAATATTATGCACAGTTAAATGCAGTCTAAATCAGACTCTTGAGGCTTGAGCAGGTTGTATGCTCCCTGTTGATGGAGTAATTCTTTCTGAATTCTCTAAATGCAAGATGCTACAAAAACAGCTGAGACAACAGACATGTGCACAGTCCTTTCATCTGGGCCTTTGTGCTGAGTCCTATTAGGATTATTTGTGGTTTTGATAATCATTCCTCTCTAAATAATGCCATTGCTTATCTTCTGCCTGGTGACAGATAGCCGTACTACTGGTTGGAATGAGGTGGAGGTTTATAGAAGGGAATCATCTCTTAGAATAAAACTTCAGAATAATTTTACTTGCTACTTGGGGATTTTAGAATGACTGTATTCTCTGCTGAGCACCTCACTCCCCCAAAATTATTTACTATTGTTTACTGCCAAAAAATATCCATAGCCTAGGCTGCAGTTGACCTTAGGTTCCCACTGAGTGTGACTGGCATGAGTTGTAATTATAATTTTTTTTATTATTGGAGAATCTTAGTCCGTTTTATAAAATACTCATGTCTTATGGTTACCCAGTTTATTTTGTAGTTAAATTGCACATCATAATCTTAGAAGCCTTCATTTTTATTTATCCATCTATCTCTCTACTTATGAAAACAATTAGCAACTTTTTTTTTTTTGAGACGGAGTCTAACTCTGTTGCCAGGCTGGAGTACAGTGGCATGATCTCAGCTTACTGCAACCTCCTCCTCCCAGGTTCAAACGATTCTCTTGCCTCAGCCTCCCTAGTAGCTGGGACTACAGGCGCACGCCACCATGCCCAGCTAATTTTTTGTATTTTAGTAGAGACAGGGTTTCACCATATTGGCCAGAATGGTCTCGATCTCCTGACCTCGTGATCCGCCTGCCTCAGCCTCCCAAAGTGCTGGGATTACAGGCATGAGCCACCACGCTTGGCCCCATTTGAGGTTTTTTTGGCAAAACAAAATGGCCAGTGTTTAAAATGCAGGAAACTCTGGGACAAAGGCATTTTTCAGGAGACTCAAGCAGCAAACGAAGTTCAGCAGAGATTCCACTAAATAGGAAAGAGGAGATGCATGATGGCTTTATGGAATGAATCACATCTGGTTTGATTTCAGGTAGAAGATGAGACGGTTTTGTGCAATATTCCCTACATGGGAGATGAAGTGAAAGAAGAAGATGAGACTTTTATTGAGGAGCTGATCAATAACTATGATGGGAAAGTCCATGGTGAAGAAGGTAGCAGTACTGAAGTCTTTGGGAGAAAATTTTGTTAGAATCAGGCCTCTTGTTTGGTACCTCATCATCTCGCCATCTTGCTTTTATCTTCTGCCCCATGGGGCACACACTGAAGAATATTTCAATATCATCACATGACTGGGAGTTAATTTTTTTTTTTTTTTTTTTGAGACGGAGTTTTACTTTAGTTGCCAAGGCTGGAGTGCAGTGGCGTAATCTCGGCTCACTGCAATCTCTGCTTCCTGGTTTCAAGCAATTTTCCTGCCTCAGCCTCCCAAGCAGCTGGGACTACAGGTGTCTGCCACCATGCCCAGCTGATTTTTGTATTTTTAGTAGAGATGGGGTTTCCCCATGTTGGTCAGGCTGGTCTCGAACTCCTGACCTCAGGTGATCCACCCACCTTGGCCTCCCAAAGTGCTGGGATCACAGGCATGAGCCACCATGCCTGGCCCAATTTTTGTATTTTTATTTTTTTTAGAGACAGGATCTTACTCGGTCACCCAGGCTGGAATGCAGTGGCACAATCATAGCTTATTGTAGCCTCAACCTCCTGGGCTTAAGTGATTTTCCCGCTTCAGCCTCCTGGGGGGCTGGGACTACAGGTGCACTCCACCACATCTGGCTTTTGTTTTGTTTTGTTTTGAGACAGAGTCTTGCTCTGTCACCCAAACTGGAGTGCAGTGGTGTACTCTCGGCTCACTGCAAGCTCTGCCTCCCAGGTTCACGCCATTCTCCTGCCTTAGCCTCCTGAGGTAGCTGGGACTACAGGTCCCCACCACCACGCCCGGCTAATTTTTTTGTATTTTTAGTAGAGACGGGGTTTCACCTTGTGAACCAGGATGGTCTGTATCTTCTGACCTCATGATCCACCCACCTCGGCCTCCCAAAGTGATGGGATTACAGGCGTGAGCCACCACGCCCAGCCCTGGCTTATTTTTAAAATTTTTTTGTAGAGATAGAGTCTCACCACATTGCCCAGGCCGGTCTTAAACTCCTGGCCTCAAGTAATTCTCCCACGTTGGCCTCCCAAAGTTCTGAGATTACAAGAGTGAGCCAACATGCCTGGTCCAAAATACCCTAGTTATTTCTTTTTTTCTATCTTTCTTTTTTTTTTTTTTTTTATTACCCTAGTTATTTCTGATTCAAGCAGCAGAAACAGAAATAAAAATTATTTAAAGTACCCTCGTTAAATTTTAAAAGGAGTTGGAACATAAAAGGATTATGTAGTAATCAGTGGCTGGAGAGAAAGTTTATTGTATAAATAAGTTTAATCTTAGGACTTAGTTTTCCATAAGTACATCCAAGATCATTTTGTTCTTTATTTCTCTTTCTCTGAGAATGGCAATGAGCCTCTCTGTCATACTTCTTTGATCCAGGCATCCCCTGGATGGTTTTAGTAATCTGAATTTCCTAAAAGCAAGTGTTTGGATTTAGTTGTAATTCTAGAAAAGTCCCTATCAATTTGTAAACCAACAGCCCCACCTGCTCTTTTGACAATTGTAGGCACTGTTGTGATGCTGTTGAACTACATTATTTGTCCACAGTGCCTCCTAGTGTTCAAAGACCTCCTAAATTGTAGTACATCTCCATAAAATACAATTTTAGGAAAAATTGCTGTATTTTGATTTAGAGACGTCATTACCGACTCATCAGCAGCAAAGCCAAGAGAATTTTCATTTTATTATTTTTTCTCTGCCCTACCAGAGATTGTTTGGACAAACTTTCATGAGATTTTGAACCAGAAATTCAGTTGACTTGTGACTGAGGAAGTGAAGTTCTTCAGTAAGAATAAAGCCTATGGCCGGGCACAGTGGGTCACGCCTGTAATCCCAGCACTTTGGGAGGCCGAGGCAGGCAGATCACCTGAGGTCAGGAGTTCGCGACCAGCCTGACATGGAGAAACCGTCTTTACTAAAATACAAAATTAGCTGGGGTGGTGGCACATGCCTGTAATCCCAGATACTTGCGAGGCTGAGGCAGGGGAGTCACTTGAACCCAGGAGGTGGAGGTTGCAGTGAGCCGAGATCGCCCCTCCAGCCTGGGCAACAAGAGCAAAACTCCATCTTAAAAAAAAAAAAAAAAAAAAAAAAGAATAAAGCCTATAGCTATATTCATACTCTAGCCAGCTGCCCACTCCATGTGTAGTAGCCAGTCAAATGATTGTAATTTCCAGATCTCCCATGTGAAAATGTACACAATGTGACTTATCTGGGCCTCTAGAGTGAGCACAAGAAAACCTGCCTAGGAGGACTAATGGAATGTGAAGTCACCACTGCTCATCCTTGGAATCCTCATGTTTCAGAGATGATCCCTGGATCCGTCCTGATTAGTGATGCTGTTTTTCTGGAGTTGGTCGATGCCTTGAATCAGTACTCAGATGAGGAGGAGGATGGGCACAATGACACCTCAGATGGAAAGCAGGATGACAGCAAAGAAGATCTGCCAGTAACAAGAAAGAGAAAGCGACATGCTATTGAAGGTACATAGCACTGGCTCCCTTATTCCGTTTTTAAAGTGACAGGGATAGGGAAGAAGGAAGAACTGGAAAGGTTTGTGGCCTATTAAAGGCTGTTGGTGCTTCTTGTTGGTTCACTTAAAAGGAGAACATGATCATTAACTGATAGCTTCAGATAGCTGTGACTTAGGTGAAGAAGAAAGTAGAAGAACTGACAGAATAATCATTGCTATTCATTTCTAATTATATGTGTTATGTGAAATTGGGATCATGCCAATTTATGTATATGTATATATCAAATTGTATATCCCTTTTTATTTAATCTTGTGAGTACTTTTCCATGTCACTGTTTACTTAATTTAAAATTTAATACCTTAATTATATTATATGTTATTTAATTATACACTATGTCCAGGGACATAGTGTATTCTCTTTTATTATATCATAATTATAATATCAGTCTAGTTCTTCAGCATCCACTTTATGACAGGATTCTTCTGTGTTCAGGTCTCTCCATGAACACTCTTTTCACCTCCAAATTCTTATTTTTATTTTTAAAATCTATTATTTATTATTTTTTTGAGACAGAGTCTTGCTCTGTCACCCAAGGTGGAGTGCAGTGGTGCAATCTTGGCTCACGTCAGCCTCCGCCGCCCTGGTTCAAGCGATTATTGTGTGTCAGCCTTCCAAGTAGCTGGGACTACAGGCACGTGCCACCATACCCGGCTAAGTTTTGTATTTTTAGTAGAGTTGAGGTTTCACCATGTTGGCCAGGCTGGTCTCAAACTCCTGGCCTCAAGTGATCTGCCCCCTTGTACTGCCCTTCCCAAAGTACTGACTGGGATTACAGGCGTGAGCCACCTCACATCCAGATTCTAATTGGGACGGTGGATTTTGTGGTTAGTATGTAGACTACTCTAACTTCCTTATTTACTGGTAGCCTATATCAGATAAGTTCAGATAGCACTGATGTTTATGTATCTCCAAACAATCAGTGGTTAGGTAACAAAGCAGCTCTAATCAAAATGCTGCGACAAAAGGAAAAAAGATCGCACAGATTTGTTTGCATGTTCTGATAATCGCACTCAGGAGCTTTTTGTCATTTTCAATTCAGGCAACAAAAAGAGTTCCAAGAAACAGTTCCCAAATGACATGATCTTCAGTGCAATTGCCTCAATGTTCCCTGAGAATGGTGTCCCAGATGACATGAAGGAGAGGTAGGGAAAGTTGTCCCACTTAGGCTTTATACAGAGTGCTCGGGGCAAAACCTTTATTCCCTCCTAATTTTTGGTTAGTAAAAAGCTTTGTTTATGGTAAGGGCATTATGATTTGCCTGCACTTGGATTATTTTTGCTTACTCAATTACCTCTGAATGCCCCCCTTACTATATTAAGGGTCATCATATACTGGCTTTTGAGTGGGTTTGGGCAGAGAACTTTTACTCTGCCATTTTTCTGGAGAGTTACTCCAGCACCATCTTATCAAATCCTTCCCTCCCCTTACTTTCCAACATTTGCCCAACCCAGCATAATTACAATGGTGTACCCACTTTAGTTATCTACCATTCTCTTATCAACTAGACCTATAAAAAACACCCACCCTCCCTTGGCAGACCGTAGGTGGGCTACTGTCAGTACCCAATCTGTATTTCCTCAGTGGAGGCGGTCCCTTGGAGGAACTCTTATCTCTCTTTTCTTAAATAGGTATCGAGAGCTAACAGAGATGTCAGACCCCAATGCACTTCCCCCTCAGTGCACACCCAACATCGATGGCCCCAATGCCAAGTCTGTGCAGCGGGAGCAATCTCTGCACTCCTTCCACACACTTTTTTGCCGGCGCTGCTTTAAATACGACTGCTTCCTTCACCGTGAGTGGGGCTATTCTGTTTGAAATGCTCTCCTCTCTTCCTTCCCCAGCCACTATTTCCTTCTCTTTGTTCTGGTTTCTCGTCTAGAGTTCCTGGCTTCTGTTCTGACGTTTTACAGAGGGCCAGTTCTGTTTTCCCTTGTTCAATTATAGTGCAACATGCTCTGCATGATCGAGACAGACTCACCAGCAATATATCTATCCCTCAGGACCTCCTAGCTTTGAAAGCATTGTGTTGGCGTCAGAAATGACTGAATTTTGTGCACCCTGATAGTAGCTGTTTATATTAAATTCTAACTCCTACAATAGCTCTCTAATTCAATTTTGTTTTTCCCCATCTTGTCAAGTGGATAGACCACTGGCAACAAGACAGTTTTTGTTTTCCAGCTTTTCATGCCACCCCTAATGTATATAAACGCAAGAATAAAGAAATCAAGATTGAACCAGAACCATGTGGCACAGACTGCTTCCTTTTGCTGGTACGTTCTTAAGCTGTTCTGGCATTATTAACTTCATTGAAGATTGAGCAGGAAATGGTCCTTAGGCTTTCTGCCTCTGGGAACACAAGCCACGTGAGCCAGTACGTAGCACTCTGGGGGTCATATAGCACGAATAAAACATGGTTTTTGCTCTTAAGGAGCTCCCCAGTTACTGTGGGACCGCTCTTAAGGAACTCCCCGGACATGGTAGGACTATAAAAGTCTGATGGAGTGCAGATTCAAAAATCATTAAAGGCTTGCCTGCGCTAAATATCATCTGCTTAGATTTCAGAGCCTAAAACTGTATTGTTAGAATTGGAGCAAAGTGTGTGTCGGGGGGGTGCGTACACTCTCTAGTTTCTTTGCTGTCTTCTTATAAACACATATAACTATGAGAAGAATAGCACGAGATGATGCTGATGTCTTGTTGTGATTGACCAGATGGACCCTTCCCCGATGGACAGACCCTATGAAGCAGCATAAATAGCCTGGCATACCTGTGGGGAGGCAATATACTGAGAGCTAGAAGGAAATAGATCAACTGGACTTGCCAAAGACACAGTTTGGCTTTTTACACAATAGGATGAGCCTAGGCAATGAGTAAAATACCTTGATAAAATTTCTGCTACCTATTAAAATTATACAGCCAGCCAAGTGCTTTGGGAACTATGTTTAGTGGGATAATAGATGGAAAGATGGTAGAGAATGCTGTTGGGCACACATGTGGAAAATGGGCCGTACAGTAAAAGCAAAAGAATAGACGTTATTGGGTTTATTTTTTTCCTAATGTGTATTGACTCCTTCCTATGTGCCAAATACCATAGTAGGCCCTTAACATACCTTATCTTATTCTCATCCTGTAACAGTGTCATGAGGTAGAGGAAACTATGGATTACAGAAGTTATATATTTTGCCTAAAGTTTGTTGATAAGTCAGTCGTATGGCAGTTATGAAATTCAAGCCAGGGTCTAACTCCACAGGTCATGCTTTTAAAATTACTCCATGTTTTTCAGCCAGGCGTGGTAGTGCACGCCTGTAATTCCAGCACTTTGGGAGGCTGAGGGGGGTGGATCACCTGAGGTCGGGAGTTTGAGACCAGCCTGGTCAACATAGTAAAACCCTGTCTCTACTAAAAATACAAAGTTAGCCAGGCGTGGTGACACATGCCTATAGTCCCAGTTACTTGGGAGGCTGAGACAGGAGAATTGCTTGAACCCAGGAGGTGGAGGCTGCAGTGAGCCGAATCATGCCACTGCACTCCAGCCTGGGTGAAATGGTGAGATTCCATCTCAAAAAATAATAAAATGAAATTACTCCATGCTTTAAAAAAATATATACCATGTTATGTCAACATACCAGCATTTATATAAGTCAAAAGGGCATTGCCCTTCTCACAGGAGTCACCCTGATACCCTGTACATGTATTACAAAGATGCTGCCAATGCCTGAAATGTATGCACGTTTAACTTACAGAGATATGTATGCACAGTTTTTCTTTTATTGCGTTTTAGGTTTGAGTTCATATTAAATATAATGCTGGACTATTTTCCCCCAACTGTTTATTAAGAACATTTTCAATCATGCAAAGTTGAAAGATACCTTCTTCCTGGATTTGATAACATTTTTTTCTATATCTCCTTTCTCCATATATTTGTGTATGTATAGCTTTTGCTGAACCATTTGACAATAAGTTGCAGACATTGTGATGCTCATTTGGTAAATGTTTCAGCATAAAGACATTCTCTTATATAACCACATTATTACACCTAGGACAATTAACAAAAATTGTATAATATCCTTTACTACCCATTCTATTAATATATTTCAGCTGTACTAAGAATAGCTAATTTTGTGTTTTGTTTTGTTTTGTTTCCAAACCAGGATCATCCAGTCAGGCACCATATTTGGTTATTATTATTATTATTATTATTTTTGAGACAGAGTTTCGTTCTTGTTGCCCAGGCTGGAGTGCAATGGTGCAATCTCGGCTCACCGCAACCTCTGCCTCCCGGGTTCAAATGATTCTCCTGCCTCAGCCTCCCAAGTAGCTGGGATTACAAGCATGCACCACCATACCCAGCTAATTTTTGTGTTTTTAGTAGAGACAGGGTTTCTCCATGTTGGTCAGGCTGGTCTTGAACTCCCGACCTCAGGTGATCAGCCTGCCGGGCCTCCCAAAGTGCTGGGATTACAGGTGTAATAAGGCCTCCAGCCTTATTATGTCTTTTTACTCGTTTTTAATGTCAAATAATTCTGTCACTTTTTAAATCTTTTTAAAAGTTCCAGGCTGGTTGTCTTGTAGGATGACCCACACCCTGGATTTATCTGTTGTTTTTTCACAATGTCATTTCTTTGTTCTTCTGTCTCCTCTTCCTTATAACCTAGCAATTAGGTCTGGAAACTTGATTTTATTTATGTTAAAATGTTTGGCCATTATATGAAAATGGTGGCTCATGCCTGTAATCCCAGCAATTTGGGGGGCTGAGGCAGGTGGATAGCTTGAGCCCAGGAGTTCGAGAACAGCCTGGGCAACATGGCAAAACCCCATCTCTACAAAAAATACAAAAATTAGCTGGGCTTGGTGGTGTGCGCCTATAATCCCAGCTACTTGGGAGGCTGAGGTGGGAGGATCACTTGAGCCTAGAAGGTCAAGACTGCAGTGAGCTGAGATCATGCTACTGTACTTACTTGCCTGGGTGACAGAGCAAGACTCTGTCTAAAAAAAAAAAAAAAAAAAAAAAAAATATATATATATATATATATGTTTAAAATAGTATAAGTGATACTGTATACTTCACACACACCATAGGCACATAATATCAGGCTCAGTTAATTTCAAAACTTCTCTTTTGGATTTCCTTTAGGCCCTACTGTATATTATTCCAAATTCCAAATATCCTCAATGATGGTTAACCTGTTTTTTTTTTTTTCATTTTATTACTCAAAAAAAGCTTCATTTTTAAATTGAGTTTTCTGACTCTGTGCCTTCAACACTTCCACAACAATTTTCTGCTCCTCAATAAGGAGCGCACACTTGCTCCTGTACCAATACATTCAGCACACATGAATACACCACAGGCCCTGCTGATGTGCTTTTTTGTTTTGGACAATCTCATAGGAACTTTAGGTCTCATAGCACAAACCCCCCAAAGTCTGCTGGGCACACTCCACATGCAGATTTCAGTGCTTTCCCAACCCTCTTGGTATAAAGGTAATCAGTTCTATTACCAGGGGCTCAGGAGAGCCTAGTTTTGTTAAAGGCTGTATTGTAGAAAAGCCTACATGTATGTCAAATGCTGGACCATTCTGAGTGTCTCTAGACAATGTCCCTGGAAGATAAACCTTTATTTTGTAGAAATAGATTTAGTTTTCAGAAACAGCTAGGAAGTCTTTGAAAACCAAGTCTGATGAGAATATATTGATGATCTAGCTGAGTGATAATTATTTCATTTTTTTAAAAAGGGGGTGATAGCTGTAAAATGATGAAACAATGTTCTTCTGAGTTTCATACACAGATTTAGGAGGAAGTTTCAAAATTAAGTAGTAAGATTGTACAGATTAAGCATTACACATTTTATTAAGGAAACAGAGAAAGTGTGGTAGAATGGAAAGAATAGTGGCCTAGGGAGACAAGGAGCCCTGATTCCTCTACCCCTCTGGAACTATTACTGCATACTCTCAAGCTAGTTTTTTCCCCTCTCTGAATCTCATTTCTTCATCCATAGGAGAATGTGTTCTCAAATTCCAAACAACTAACACGCAAGTTAATTTTAGATACAACTCACAGGAAAATTGAAGACACAGATGCATAGATTATATCTTTTTTAAGATTATAGGACATTAGCTGGGCATGGGGGCATGTGCGTGTGGGCCTAGTTACTTGAGAGGCTGAGGCAAGGGAATCACTTGAGCCCAGGAATTCGAGGCTGCAGTGAGTCATGAACAGGCCACTGCACTCCAGCCTGGGCAACAGAGAGGGACCCTGTCTCACACACGCACAAAAAAAGATTATAGGACAACTCTTTTGTGAAAAAATATGTTTTTAAGTTTTGTTAATCAGCTCTCTCATTGTTACATGATCATACGTATTATATGGTACAGAGAAAGAGAAAAGACACTATTACTGTATTTAAGCACAGATGTTGTAAAAATGAAGGTTTGTGATGATGAGATCAGCATGGTGACTCTGGGCCTGTTCCTATTTCCTGTCTGTAATATGTCCACTGCAGGAAGGAGCAAAGGAGTATGCCATGCTCCACAACCCCCGCTCCAAGTGCTCTGGTCGTCGCCGGAGAAGGCACCACATGGTCAGTGCTTCCTGCTCCAACGCCTCAGCCTCTGCTGTGGCTGAGACTAAAGAAGGAGACAGTGACAGGGACACAGGCAATGACTGGGCCTCCAGTTCTTCTGGTACGATGAACAGAAAATGAAGACTTTTTCTTTCCATGCAAGGACTCTGGTAAACCCAGGATCACTGCCTGACACTTAACTTTACTACCTCTTAAAAATTATAAATTCTTTCTACAAGTTTTGTAAACAGTAAAGATGGGGAATATTTTCTTTTCTTTCTTTCTTTTTTTTTTTTTTTTTTTTTTTTTAGGCAGTCTCTCGCTCTGTCGCCCAGGCTGGACCCTGTCTCTACTAAAAAATACAAAAATTAGCCAGGCGGGGTAGCTCACACCTGTAATCCCAGCACTTTAGGAGGCCGAGGCAGGAGGATCACCTGAGGCGCCATGTTGCCCAGGCTGGTCTTAAACTCCTAAGCTCAAGGAATCCACCTATCTCAGCCTCCCAAAATGCGGGGATTACAGGTGTGAGCCACCATGCCTGACCTAAAGATAGGGAATATTTTCATTCCTAACTATTATACTACCTTTTAAAGCAGAATGAAGTACTTCTGAGTTTGTGACAAACTACTGATGACAACTGCATTCTACCTTCTTCTGATTCTGTTATTTCTTTCCTTCTCAGAGGCTAACTCTCGCTGTCAGACTCCCACAAAACAGAAGGCTAGTCCAGCCCCACCTCAGCTCTGTGTAGTGGAAGCACCCTCGGAGCCTGTGGAATGGACTGGGGCTGAAGAATCTCTTTTTCGAGTCTTCCATGGCACCTACTTCAACAACTTCTGTTCAATAGCCAGGCTTCTAGGGACTAAGACGTGCAAGCAGGTACCATCTGAAAGAACAAATGGGCCCCTCCTTTCACATGTTGCTCTGTCCAGCCCTTTGCCATCTTATTAGGCTGTGTGTCTGGAGAGAAGTTGTCTTAAGTTCAGTCCCTGATGAGCCTGTGCATCTGTGAGTTTCCCAAACATGGTCCTTCTGCAAGTGCCAGGCCTAATGATGTTTGGGGACCCGCCTCCTCTTTGCTGAATGCTCATTTCTGTCTGGCCTCTATTTAATGCTTCTGGGTCCTGCACTCTTTTATTTCTGTTTTTTGGCTCCGGCCTCCTTTCTAAATGTGTACCCCTTTCTTAGAAGGGAATCCCAGGTCTTTCTGTGGCTCTTTTAGTGCATATACTGCTGCAGCTGCCGCTCCCTCCACCACTCCGCCAGCCTCCTCAGTCATTTTATTTTCCACATTTTCTATCACTAGATTCTCTTCATTTTATCTTTGAGACAGGGTTTCGTTCTGACACCCAGGCTGGAGTGCAGTGGCATGATCATAGCTCACTGCAACCTCTGCTTCCTGGGTTCAAGCAATCCTCTCCCCTCAGCCAACCAAGTAGCAGGCCACTATGCCTAGCTAATTTGGTTTTTTGTTGTTGTTGCTGTTGTTTTTTGAGACAGAATCTCGCTCTGTTGCCCAGGCGGGAGTGCAGTGGCATAATCTTGGCTTACTGCAACTTCCGCCTCCCAAGTTCAAGTGATTCTTCTGCCTCATCCTCCCAAGTAGCTGAGATTACAGGTGTCTGCCACCACACCCAGCTAATTTTTTTGTTGTTGTTTTATTTTTTTGAGATGGAGTCTTGGTCTGTTGCCCAGGCTGGAGTGCAGTGGCGCGATCTCAGCTCACTGCAGCCTCCACCTCCCAGATTCAAGTGATTCTCCTGCCACAGCCTCCCAAGTAGCTGTGATTACAGGCATGCACCACCACGCCTGGCTAATTTTGTATTTTTAGTAGAGACGGGGTTTCACCATGTTGGTCAGGCTACTCTCAAGCTCCTGACCTCAGGTGATCCACCCATCTCGGCATCCCAAAGTGTGGGGATTACAGGCGTAAGCCAACGTGCTTGGCCATTTTTGTATTTTTTTTTAGTAGAGATGGGGTTTCACCATGTTGGCCAGGCTGGTCTCAGACTCCTGACTTCAAGTGATTGACCCACCTCCGCCTCCCAAGCCCAGGTAATTCTTAAATTTTTTGTAGAGACGGGGTTTCACCACGTTGCCCAGGCTGATCTTGAACTTAGGCTCAAGCCATCCACCTGCCTCAGCCTTCCAAAGTGCTGGAATTAAGATGTGAGCCACCACTAGATTTTGGCCATCACTAGATTTTCTAATTATCACCACCAATAGCTGGGCCTGGACCTCACCCTTCTCACTCATACCATCACGAGAAACACAGTTGACAGCAGCCACTGATGCTCCGGAGACAGGAAAAGACCACAGTGAGAAGACAGACTGAAGAACAGGGACAGGGAGGCAGGTGTCAGGGCCAGCATGTCCAATAGGAAAGGAACCCCAGTGCTTTGGCTTCCTAGCTTCTGAGAGGAGACTCTGTGGCCTCTACTTCATGTTTCCTGTGCTGAGAACAATTAATAGAACCATGGACTGGGCGAGGTGGCTCATACCTAGAATTCTAGTGCTTTGAGAAGCCATGGTGGGAGGATCGCTTGAAGCCAGGATTTCAGGACCAGTGTGGGCAAACAAAGTGAGAAAGTGAGACCCTGTCTCTACAAAAAAAAAAAAAATAAGGCCATGTACCTGTAGTCCTAGTACTCAGGAGGCTGAGGTGGGAAGATGGCTTGAGCCCAGGAGTTCTAGACTACAGTGAGCTATGATGGCACCACTGCACTCTAACCTGGCCAAGAGTGTGAGACCCTCTCTCTAAAAAAAAAAAAAGAACCATGAGCTTAAGTGCCCTTTGCTTCATTTTGGAGCTCATACCTATTTCCCTGAGTCACAGGTTCTCAAAGTAACCATCTATGGATTTGTATGCAAAAATATTCTTGTCCGTATTTTCCTGAGAATATTTACAGTTTTCAAGGATCCCCACAAAGGGCCAATAGCCCCAACAAAGAAAAGGAAAAACTAAAAACCAGTGCTTTAAGAGAAAAAACTCATCCTATTGAAATGGCCAAAGCTCTGGCATATTTATACCAACAGAGGGAGCTAATATTTAGCCCAGTGAAACCATTCCTGTTCTGTCCTGTCTTGCCTTACATTCAGTTACACAAGGCACAGAATTGCCCTTCCTAAAAAGAAGATACTGTTGGTCACAATCAGCCCGCTCTTCTTCCCGTGGCTTGGTAGAAAGAGTAGGTGACAGCTTCTGGCCAGGGGTGGTGTTACTGTGCTCAGTATTTCTCCTTTCCTGAGTCAGGATAAATAATTAGGAATGAACTTCAGAGCCCGTGACCCAATCTCCCAATGGCACTCTGTCTCTCCCTGACTGACAAGAGGCTCAGTCAGCTGCCTAAGTTCCTCAGAACCCTCCCAAGACCAGCACCCAGTTGGGCCACTTACCTGACCCCCTTGCTCGAGGAGTGACAGGCCCTGTTGGATTTCTCTTCCAGGTGTTTCAGTTTGCAGTCAAAGAATCACTTATCCTGAAGCTGCCAACAGATGAGCTCATGAACCCCTCACAGAAGAAGAAAAGAAAGCACAGGCAAGGGTTGGACAAAGTGTTTTGTTTTACAGCCAGGCTGTTCCCTGTGCTCTGACCTCCCCTTGGAGTTCCCATCTGCCTCCCTCTTTAGCAACCGCACAGGCTGTGTAAGCCCATCAGTTTGGCATCACATGACTGAGAGCCAGCCTCCTGAGTGCTCCCCAAGGGTCTGTGACTTGGATCAGCCCTCTGCTTGTCCCCAGGTGCTGTGGACCATGACATAACTGGCTGTTTTTCTGTTTAAGCCTCTGGCCAATAGGACATGAGCTAGCCTCATGGCTCCACTCCAAAGCCATTTCTCCGTGTTGGTTTAGTTACCACCTTACCCATTTCTCAACTCTGACCAGAGTTTATTTATTTGTTTGGTTTGTGTTGTTTTTCTGAGTTACATAATAACACTGTCTTCTAGCTAGCCTTTACTTAGGTTAGAAGTTTTTTAAAAAAATTCTGTACCCTGGCTCTGTTCCCTAATGACTATCACCTATCAGAGGAAGGAGCTGACACCACTTCTAGATACAGAAGGAAATCTCTGTGACTCCTCCCTTTCAGTTCTTTGGGAGAAGATTCCTGAAAGGCCTTCCCACCTCCCCATCTTGAAACTCCCCCATATGGCCACCTCCACAAAGACAAAGGGAGAGATGGGGAGACAAACAATAGCTTTATGATAGACCGCTAGGCTTGGGCTTTCTTTTGTTTCTGTGTTGTGTTCTTTTATGTTATTTGCTCGTTTGGGAGGGGTTGTGTTTAAGTTTAAATCTTGCAGCACAGGCCAGCTGGATTTAGGATGGACTCTTGCTTCTGTGTACCAAAGTCGTCTTGTTGAGGGGTTTGGGAAGATACTCCCCAGTCATCAAACACAGTCCCTCAGAGCAAGTCACGTTATTTACCTGCATTTACAGAGCTCCCTAGAGCCGTAACTGAGACCTATCCTTCCTGTCTTTTTCAGATTGTGGGCTGCACACTGCAGGAAGATTCAGCTGAAGAAAGGTAAGTTCTACCAGGGCATTCTTCAGCAGTTCAGCCTTACCCTGTGGTCATCACCCTACCCCACCTCCAGCTGCACTTGTTGACCCTGTGCCACTTCCGCAGATTGCAGAATTCTCTGCAGCAACTGAGAACAGCTCAGCCTCTCACTGCAACTGAGAAGACCTCTTAGGAGGTAGCATTAGGGGCCTTGTGATCAGTGATTTTTCTTTTTTTTTTTGAGATGGAGCCTTGCTGTGTCACCCAAGCTGGAGTGCAGTGGCACAATCTCGGCTCACTGCAACCTCCGCCTCCCAGGTTCAAGCAATTCTCCTGCCTCAGCTTCCCGAGTAGCTGGGATTACAGGCATGTACCACCACTCCCGGCTAATTTTTGTATTTTTAGTAGAGATGGGGTTTCACCATGTTGGCCAGGCTGGTCTCAAACTCCTGGCCTCAAATGATCCATCTGCCTTGGCCTCGCTGGGATTACAGGCATGTGCCATTGTGCCTGGCCAGTCTGTGACTTTTCTAGTGTGTCATTTGCTACGTTCCAGACCTCATTTAATGTTTAGAATAGCTTCCCTATCACCTGTCAAAGGAAGGAGCTGACACCACTTCTAGATACTTCTCTGCAGCATCTCCACATCCTCCCCACAAAGCAGACCACCCCATTGCAGCTTATGAATAACAGTCATCCCTGTCTTCTCACTTCAGGTGTTAAATGTGTGTCCAAGGAGATTGTTAGGACAAGCCTCCTCTGAATCAGGGCAGCTGGACACTTGGGAGGGAAGATAGCTGGAGCGTATGGTCACAGCAGCATCTTCCTCTGTTCTCTCTCCTAGATAACTCTTCCACACAAGTGTACAACTACCAACCCTGTGACCACCCAGACCGCCCCTGTGACAGCACCTGCCCCTGCATCATGACTCAGAATTTCTGTGAGAAGTTCTGCCAGTGCAACCCAGACTGTAAGTGTGCTGCGTCTTCCCTATAATCTACCAAAACAGTCGGCACCAGTGTGCCCTAGGCTTGCCCCGTTCCTGTGCCCTTTACTACTTATGAGCCTTCTGATATTCTCTTTGCTGTGTTTTAGGAATTCTACAAATGAAATAAGTGCCTGAGATCTGGAAGAGTCATTTCTGGAAAACGTTTAGGTTCATGATTGTAAAAGCAGCAATTACACAGAAATCAGATACTTTCCCAACTTTGTCTTCTAGGGGAGAATTAAGAAATGGGGGGTGCAGCAGGCACAGCCACTCACGCCTGTAATCCCAGCACTTTGGGTGAGCAGATCACCTGAGGTCAGGAGTTCAAGACCAGCCTGGCCAACGTGGCAAAACCCCATCTCTACTAAAAATAAAATAAATTAGGCCAGGCGTGGTGGCTCTTGCCTGTAATCCCAGCACTTTGGGCGGGCGGATCACTTGAGATCAGGAGTCAAGACCAGCCTGGCCAACATGGCGAAACCCCGTCTCTATTGAAAATACAAAAATTAGCCAAAATTAGCCAGACATGGTGGTGTATGCCTGTAGTCCCAGCTACTTGGGAGGCTGAGGCACAAGAATCGCTTGAACCCAGGGGGCAGAGGCTGCAGTGAGCCAAGATTGTGCCACTGCACTCCAGCCTGGGCAACAGGATAAGACTCTGTCTCAAAAAGAAAAGAAATGTGGGATTCTTTTTTTTTTTTTTAAGTTACAGCCCCAG